>NC_134456.1:72566561-72878466 GCF_047948215.1 Lycorma delicatula
ACCAGTTTTCAAATTGTATATTTGTTAACTCTGTTAGACTTAACATCTCAGGAACAAGTTTTAAAAACTTTATATTTAGTAGTAAGTCTTTTATACATGAGGAATTAAATTTATAATTTTTTTAAAACTCCGTTTAGGGAGTGGGGAGAGATGAAGTTAGAAAAGGTCGACAAAAATATTCTTCGGATATTTTTATCCTTCTATCATGAATTTTTAACTGATGGTAATGTCCTACCTTTTTATTAGATTTTCTGATAACTGTAATATTTTAAATAAATATTATTTTCAAAAAATAAACCATCCCTTTCCCCAAATTATTAAATACATTATATATAACATCATCACAACCATTTAATCACGGGTTATTAAGATAAAAATTAAACAAGCCGGGTGATAATGAACAACTTGTCGGACACGTAAATTTACATTACCTATTTCTTTTCTATTAGTTATCTGAATACATATTCTGTAATACATACTGCGGATTAATTTTACAAAGCCAAAAGGAAGCCCATTGTCAGTCAAAATTTCCCAGTTTAGAGGGTCTAAAAGATGACCTCCAGTATAGCCCATCAGGGCTAGAAACGGAGGGGGTGATGTGGTAACCGGGATCGTCACAAGGCGGGTCTCCTCCCCTACCGGGATCAGGATGTACGACATCTACGTTTCTCTCACTTTTCGTGCTCAATAAATGGATTCCGTAGATCAAAATCGGTTTCAGGATCGTTGAATACAACAGTTGCTTGTTTCGTAATGATAGTTATGACCCCCGTCTAGCAATCAGTACATTTCCCTGAACTTAATGTTAAGCTTTTCTCCTGACATGAAGAAGATAATGTTCCTTTTCTCCCTGGCATTAATCCTCCAAGTCAGACGGCGATCCAGATGCAGTCCTAGGTATCGCACGCTGTTAGTATACGGGATGAAAACGCCATTAGGTTGAACTTGCGGGCAGTCACCCCTCCTCATCGCAATCGTAATATGCGTAGACCTCTTTCTTTTTTTCTGTTTAGCCTCTGGGAATTACCGTTCAGGTATTACTTCGGAGGATGAATACGAATGATATATATGAATATAAATGAAGTATAGTCTTGTACAGTCTCAGTTCGACCATTCCTGAGATGTGTGGTTAATTGAAATCCAACCACCAAAGAACACCGGTATCCACGATCTAGTATTCAAATATGCATAAACGTAACTGGCTTTACTAGGACATGAACGCTGGAACTCTTGACTTCCAAGCGACTGATTTGGGAAGACGGGTTCACCACTAGACCAATCCGGTGGGTTATTATTCGTAGACTTAGCCGGATTTACTTTCACCTTCCACTTAGCTAGCCATTCGTTAATTAGATCCAATACAGTTTGCAATTTAGCAGAATCTATGATATTGTCAGCATCCATAGTCAGTTCGTGTCGTCCACGAACGATGTATCTATGATGATGAAACTTTTGTGTGTAAGCCAAGAAATTGTAATTGAAAAATAGCTTTTTTTTATGAGCGAGGAGAATCCCCCAAAAACTGGAAAATTTATGAAACTTGTTTCGTTATTTTATTTATAATCTTACTGTCGTTGATGACAAATTATTTGTTTCAAAATTTTCTGATTTTATACTAATAATTTAAAATGATATAACCTGTTAAAAATAATTTTTTAAAAATCTGCACTTCCAATTATTTAAATTACTTTATTTGATTCCGTTCTACTTGAAAAGACGAGGATCTGTCATTCTTTGACGTATTGTCATAAAATTTTGTATGACTAATAGAAATGATATAGCTAATTTAATAAATTTTTATTAAATTAGATACTCCAATTAATTTGAGAAGCAGTATATTTTTTATTTCCATTGATCAATTATATTTCTAATTAATTTAATCTTCATAGCTCTTTCAATTCATTTGAAGGATGCTTAAAAGATTAATAGAAATATTTCCATTTCGTTTAATATTCCTTATACAACATTATATTTTTAAAATCTTTTAATATAAAATTAAATTATTTATAAATTTCATACTGAGCAGCGACAGAATAATAGCTAATGCACTGTTTCACAACAATAACGGGTAAATTAATTTATTTTAGTAATGTTTCTTTCTAACTGTTGAGTCGCAACCTGATCTAAGAGGAATCCGTTATCTTTTCTTCCTATGATAAAAATATTTTTCTTTAAATGAGCAGTCTCTCTAGTAAACAGATCAAAGTTATTACCTGTAGGATTGAATGTCCGCTTCATATCAGTTGGACTAGTTTATTGAGTGTAATAATATTCTTGGCTCAATGAAGAAGGCACTGAACTTCTTACTTTAACTAGAATGCACGGCGCAATGTGCTAGTTGTTAGTGGTGTTAGATAAGCCGTTTTGAGAAGTCACGTATCGTAAGAATCAGGTGACCAACAACCGATCAATTATGACATCTACTGATGATGAAATAGACAAATTTAGGAATCTTAAGAATTCCAGTTCTAAGTACTAGAACAATTCCAGTTACAAAGTACTATTAAAATATAAAATTAAATCTATTAAATAGGTACTATTAAAATATTAAAAATAAATTTGAGCATGCTATCACTCATAGGTAATTTATGTAGCCTTTATTTTACTGTTTCATAAGAGAAGGAAACATTTCCTTTCCTTATTTTTAATTATTATTATTCCAATTCATTGGTTATCCTGCATCAAGATAAAAAAATATTTACTGCGCAACCGGCTAGTTTATTGCAACGATCTATATATGAATATAATGACTGTTGTATTAAAACAAAGATTCGAAAGTTGTACACAGAAGGCTTATTTTTGATCAGTCAGAATATATGATGACGTCATGTTGTATTATATTGGTATAGAAAACAGGAAATAAAATGACTGCATTAAAATTTTCACATTTTCCTCATGGAAAAGTGTATCTTTTTAATTTACTTTTTGCAGTGAAAGTATTTTAAAATGTTTTATTATTATTTTAAATCAATTTCTTTTATATTGCACAAACATTTAACAAATTAAAATTATTTTATAAGCTTCTAGGTATCATCATCAGTGATGCTCCCTCTCATGTCTGAGAGCTGGTAACCCTATCAAAATTCCGCTGATAATCTCCTGCCATAACTTACGGTTCTCTGCCATTCAAATTAACGTACCTGCTCTTTCTCTAGTCGCCTCTTCAATATGACCCAGCCATCTTTTCAGCGGTCTTCCGAGTTATCTGCAGCCCTCGATTTTTCCCTGCCTGATTAGTTTCTCTAGATTTTTGCCGGGCGTACGTAGTATGAAACCGAAAAAGCGGAGGATGGGATGGAAGTATATTGAGGATAACCTCCTCTGTATACCCAGCACGTTTATAATCGAATTGTTTGTCCTCTTTTCCATCCATGCAACGAACATGGATGCTCGTATCCTCTGATGCTCGTATCTTCTATAGGCACATATTTTAAATATCACATCTAAAATTATTTTTCCGGTCTTTCATCTTGATGGACCAGGTCTCAATGCCGTACATGATTACTGGTAAGACTATTACTTGCATCGTCCTCAGCTTTGTATTCCTCGATATTGCCTTACCATTCCAAATAGCTGTAAACTTCGTAAGTGCCTTCTTTGCCAAGATAACTCTTCTTCATATTTAAGACGACGAGGCCCCCATCATAATCTATTGTGGATATAAAAATTGCATAAATAAAAATTTTAACTTATAGGAAAAGAGATTAACAAATATACTCTTTTTACTTAAATTTGATTTCATTTTAAAAATTAAGTTACATACTTCCAACAACAAATCCAATAATAGAGCAACAAAAAACGAAATGTCCAGAAGCAAAGTGAGCTTACTGAATCAGTTACAACATGATTCTAAATTGAACGAGTAGAAACAAATTTCAATAATTTTAAAGAAGTAGAATAAAATTACGGATGTAATAAATTTACGATTGATTTGAAATATATGTAGAATTAAGATTGATAACTATTTAAAGATTTATATTTAGATTAATAGAAGTGTTAATTGTACCCTAAATTAAAGTAATCAAGTATGAACTAGACGCATTTTTCAGAAAATTTTATTTAACGTTGGAATGGAGGAAGAAGATTTTTTCTGTTACGTTTTTACTTCCTTGTAAAAAGTAAAGAAAGTGTTATGATCACAAAAATTTCGGTTTTCAGATTTCAACAGAAATATCCATTTTAATCATCCTTGAATCCATTTTGACTAGTTTCGGCGTGACGTCTGTACGTGTATATATGTGTATCCCGCATAACTCAAAAACTATTAGCCGTGAGATGTTACCATCTGGTTGTGCACTTCTCCTTTTGATTGCAATCGATTGAACCGAAAGTGTCCAAAAAAGTCCAAAATCCAAAAACATTTGAATTTGAGCTTTTCAACGATATATCATAAGTGGTACTTATTTTCATTGGCTCCAGAGTTATAGTCAAATAACATTTTAATTAATGAAATATTTGGTCTTACAAGGGGGAGCACGTCGGTTCAATTCCGACTTCATCTCCTGCTTTTTTTAAATTTAAATATATTGATTTATTAATAATTATTAACCTCTGATTGTAAAAACTTTTACGATAAATTAGAATTCACTAATTACCATAAATATATATATATATATAAATATATACCATAAATTATATATATATATATATATATGAAAAAATATCAAAAGTTATTAATGAAATAAAATTTTATGTACTTTTCATTTTAAAGAAATGTGTACATGTAATTTTATAGGCGTACAAGGAAGTCAGGTGGGGTCCACATCAGATTTTGTCAATCACGATTTTCACTGGTAGACGACAGACAAAGCTCATACGAAATATTCAACGATCTTTTTATATATACAGTATTTTATAGTGGTTTGTTAATTTAGTCTTTTACGGTTAACATTTTTGGGTCCAATATTGTAAACTATTACCTTTAACCAAATAAAAGTGTTTAGTGGTACTTAAATTCTATATTATACTATACCAGTATCTCATTTTTTTTTTAATCCTTAGCTAAAAAATTTATACATGTAATTTTTTTCCAGGAGATCGTCACTAGTCTATCTATACAGAAGAGCATGTGTCCGTCGCGGAGGAAGCTGTGATCATAGACCAGATGATTGCTGTTACAACAGTTCATGCAGATGCAACTTATGGGGTGCAAATTGTCGATGCCAAAGGAAAGGTCTTTTTCAAAAATGGGGAAAGTAAATGGTGCTTAGAAAACGTATTAAGTAATCAAAATTATTTTACCTCCCCTACATAAACATTTTATTATTTTTTGAATGAAAAAATGTATGTATGTACACCACATATTTATACACCACTGTAAATTGTACTATACAAATATTATTTAATTGTGACTGATTATTAATTTATTAAAAAAATGAATTATTAATATTGAAATTGATAATTTGTAATGTGGTTACAAGGGTATAAATTTTTAAAAACTGTTATCAGCATCAGTATATTCATTCAGATTTTTAAGAAATTGAAAATAAAGAAAACAAACACTATAAATTTTGTATATATACACGAAGTACATTACAAAAAAATTATTGACAATAATAATTTGTATATAGTCCATAGCCCAAATAAATTATTATTTAGAATATATTTTTCTTTAATTATTTTTGTTATTAAAAAGACACAACAAATAATTTATTTTTATATTATAATGGTAGCAAAATGAAATGAAATTTTATTTTTCAGCTATGTGGAAAAGAAATAAATGAATATTAATGGAAAGAGTTTTACTTCCAATATTTTATTCTTAGTGAACTAATATTTTATAGCTTTAATAATCAGCTCATTAATACTAATTTTACGTTAAAGAATTTACTTATAAATCTATACATATTTAAATAAAATATATTCATAGATTATAATTTTTGGTCTTCATCGTATTATAACTATACGCTAACAGTTTATCATACACAAAAATTTATGTAATTTATATACTAAAAAAATTACTATTTCCAGAAATCAAATAATAATTGAAATATAAACTTCAAAAGAAAAAGACAACAAAATAGTACTTAAAAATTATTACGTAATTAGAAAATAATTTTTTTAAAAATAATTTGTTTCTTTATGTAAATGAAAACATATGCAATTATCAGTATAATAAATAATTATTAAAATCAAGAGTAAATGTTCTTATATGAAAATTCTATTATTTTTTTAGAATATATCTAAGTAAATGTAATGATTTTAAATTACGTATTCTGAATTATTGTATACTCGTAAAATATAAAATTTTAAATTGTAAGTAAATATAATTTAACAGTATTAATAAATTTTAATAGTTTTTCAATGGATCAGCCAGAAATATAAAACTAAGTATATTACTCTTATTATTCGTAAAATAGAAAAAGATTATCTGAAGTAAACATAATTACGAATTATATTTAAAAAATGGATAAAACACTTAAAGGTAATTTTAAACAATATTTTTCAATAAAACTTAATAATAATAAAATGTACTTAATAATAGTATAAAATTCCTGTTTGATTATCTTAAAATGTAATTTGTATATCTAGATATTTTGTTGTATCTCACAGTAAACTTATTTTTTTGTATTAAGAATCATACAAATGCATATTCATTTTTGTTTCTCATAACAATTAATAGGTAAAACGGTAAAAAAAAAACAAATAGATAATGACCTCGTTTACGAGATCTCGTAAACCTCGTTATGTTGTTTGTGGTGAGAGGGGGTTGTAGCAAAGGTTTCTGTCAATAGTTCTGTAATCGATATATTTTATACTAATAAGATAATTTTTTTTTTTGTTAATTATATCTATTTAAAATAATGACATTTTTCCAAAAATAAAACGGTATTTAAGAACAATTTGTTTTAGAAACTAATAAATAATATTCTCCGTTAAAAAAAGTAGTAAAAAAATAAAAAATGAAATAGTTGTCAACTTCGTAAGCACATCCTTTATCAAGATAATTCTTTTTCGTATTTAAGCTGACGAGCCCCCATCATTATCTATTGTTAAAGAAATTAAAAAATTAAAAAAAAATAAAAATTTAATTAATGAAATTCTGTCAATCATAAATGTACCTATTGGTAATTCGTGCGGTTTTTTTTTGTAAGGAAATAATTATTTTAATGTAATGAGCAAAAGTAGAGAATTGAAATGGTGAAATTAAATCAGAAATACTGAGAAAAGGTTTTTGGTTTGGGAAGTTTTGTATTTTTTGAACTACTGAGATTTAAATTTTATTAATGAATATTTTATTAGCCCTACATATTAATTAATGATGAAATAATGTTCTTTTCTCTCTTCTATACCCATTAAGACTATTTTTTTCAGAAATATATCCCTTAAAAATTGGTTTAATCATTAAAAATAATTTTATTATTTATTTTTAATATTTATAAAATTAGAAAAAAACAATTAATATATTAAAACATGACGATGATTATCAATTGCCTAACTCGGCATAAAGGATAAAATTGGCAGTTAAACGTAGTGCAGTGGGTTTATACGCTGCAGTATAGCCGAAGGGATTTATTTTGTTCGACTTCTAAAAAAAACGATATAAAGTGGCTGTCCATATAATTATATAATCATGACTTGGTAAGATGTTATTCAAAAAATTCAACTTCAATTTACGTACATCTCAAATTAAATGAGTGATGCTAAAATTATTTTCTTTTATTAATGTATTTATTTATTAAAAATATTAATATGCAATACTCAGGTGAATTGTTATTTAAAAATTAAATATATCGTATTTCTACAATTTACAAATAAATGATTCAATACTTTTTACTAATTATTAATCTTTCGAATAATCAACTGTTTCTTTGCTTTCTACAGAACAAAGAGAAAAATTGTTGAATATAAAATTAAAATAATGATTCATATATAAGTAAGTTTTGCATCTACAAAAATGTATATTCAAAATAAGCGCAAATATTCTCAGACTAAATTTGAATAAATAGGTACATTTGTTATATTTCTGTAGCAATGGTTGTACCATTGTATTAATTCAACAGCTTTATTTATTAGAAAAATTAGCTTAATCCTTTATATGAATCATAATAGGAATGCAAATATATGATACTTATATGAAACCAGTAACGGTTTCCGCTGAAATTAACATTTCTTTAATATTTTACATAACAAATCGTTATGAAAAATCTTAAATAACTTTTTTTTTGTTTCTCACTTTTAATTTATTTTGTAAATTAAATATCATTAAGAAGAGAAATTGGAAGAGCAAAATAAAGTTTAAAAATTGTTCCCTGTTTTATACAGCTATAGCAAGTAAAAAGAATTGATCCAATCTAAAATTTAGATCGCTTTAAAATTTAAAGCAATTATTATTTTTTTATTGTGATACGTATTTAATGTAATTAATATTACTTTTAATATTAAATATATTGTCTATTGATTTCTAATCAAAATAACTAAATTAATTAATCTTTGCCTTTCTATATTTCCCATTTTTATATAATAAAATTATAATTTTTTTTTAATAACTTCATCCACTGCTTATAAACATTTTTCATTCAATGTAATTTACATATTAATTAACTTCAACATTATTAACATCAACCTAATCATTTATGTTTCAGAGTATGAAAGGAAACTAATAAATCATACCTTAATTTGGTACGCCTACAAGTGGTTCTTTGGCTTTATATAAAAACTCATTCCTCATAATTCCATTATAAAAGAATTTTTAAGATTTTCCATCCTTCGGGCTGATAGATTAACCTTATATATACATCTTTTTTAATAACATATAAAAATTGATTAAATTCTATGTAAATAATTGATTAGAACATGAAATATATTTAAATATATTATTTTTATGTTTATTTTATTATATTTTTAAAAATTTACAATATTTTCGTTAACATTTCCATACCCGCTATCCTTACTTTTCGTTAACATTTCATGAATATTGTTTCAGTTTTTCTTTTATTATACATTCTAACTCCATGTTGAATAATGAATTGTGTGTGCTTTTTATTTATTTGGTTTGTTTTTCGAGTTTAGAGAATAAAGCCACGTTGAGGATTTTTTTTTTAGAATCATATGCGTACATAATAACCATGTCGTTCATATGCCTTTATTTTCATATGTTTTCTATGGTAATATAAGTATAAAAACTACTGTGTATTGTGAATAATATGTCTTCCATAAATAATAATTTATTTTGAATTTGCTCTACTTGTCTGATTTATGTGCACATTACTTCTAAGTTTGTTCTTTATTATTTGTAAATTTATTATTATTAGTGTATTCCAACAATACGCAACAACATTATATTTAGTTTAAATAAAACATCGGATGGCTTATTTGAATACTGATAAATAAATATATGTATTATCTAGAGATAATATAAAATAATATACTTTTTTTATTGTTAGTATAAAATATAAAGGTTTTAATTATTTGAAAATGTATTAATTATAAATAACTTTTTATTCTACTTCTTTATAGTATATTTTATTATCAATTTATAGCAAGTGTTTTATATTAATTAGGTGTAAATTACGTCACAATGCATCATAATTACTTTATGTTAAATAAACTAATACAAACTAAGTAGTAGTATAATTCCATTAAAGAAAATGGAATTGTAAATATTAATATTAAACTTTAACATTACAATATTAAACATTAATAAGTGATATTCTGTCATTTAAAATTATTTTAATTTCCTAATTATTTATGATCAAAACCAACAGTAAATTTTTTTTATTATTTTATTACTGTAAAATTACTTTAAAAATCAATTTATTATAAGTATTTTAGACAAAAGTTTGAATTTAATTAAGAAAAAAAAAACTTTTGTAATATATCATCATATGAAAAATTGTTTTTACGGTATAATTTTAAATTCTAATAATATCCTTAATGAAACAGACTGACTAATTAGTATTCAATTTATTTAAATAATAGATTTTTAACACACGTTTATAAAAATCGAAACAGTTAATCTTTAGAAATGCAAATGACAGTTCTGCAATTTTGTAAAGGTATGATTGATGAGGAATTAAATTGTTTTCATAATATGAAATATCATGGCAATGAATTTGAAAAAAAATCAATAGAAATATTGTTAGTGATTTGACGTAAACCAAGAAGATAAACAAAATTAAAGCTATTATAAAATTTATCAGTTTTGTATAAGATCTATAATTTTGAAAAATATATTATTTTATTATTGAAAATACTGACAGTACGATTTTATATTAACAATATATAAAGTAATCAAATAAAAAACAAAATGGAAAACTAAATCAACATATTAAAAATTCACTTATGTAGACCTTCAATTATCTGGATGATCCTTTTTTCTTTATTACAGTAATATTCATGGAACTTTTTTATAAAAATGAAAATTGATATATATTTTACGTTAAAAATAAATTATTTAAATTAAAATGCCCAGGGCTAAAAAATATACAATTAAGTATTTCAGCAAATTATTTGAAATACTTGGACGTAAATTACTGCAGGGAAAATTCATGTTCCAACAACAGGTAAAATAAAAGTCAATTATCCGAATCTTCCGTTTAGTACCTTTTTATATTACATATAAATATTGTAACTCCGACTCTATTTAAGTCGTTACGAATTTATTTTTCATTATTTATTGATATGGCACTATCGTATAAGTAATTCAAAAATATATTTAATATTACAATGCAGTTCAAGAAGTATAATATTTAAGTTTATCCAAAGTTATAATTATAGGGTGTAGTAATTCCAGTAAAATTTCTTCTGCTGGGAATCCACAATCTCATTGTAAGTTCTTTTACCAGAAAATTTGTTAGATTACTGATTCTTTTTAAATACTTTTGTAGATTTTCCAATTAGTATTTGTAATCTTTCTGGTAAGATATAAGAAAAAAGATTAAGATCATTTGGCCATGCCAAACGTTGAAATCAGGCATATGTTGATAGAGGATCAAAACAAAAGGAGAATAACAAGATATCCTGAAGTAACTAAACAAAAGTGGAATTAATAATTCTAAAGAAAGAAAAAAGATAAATTAGAATTACCTTTCGTTTACTATCTGTAGTTCATAAAAATGTGACCGTTGGTTCTCTTTCTTTAATTTGTTTTTACAAACTTCTTGATCCTTCTACTACGCCTTCCTGACATTAAAAGTAATACAATTTACTTGGACTCCTACCTGAAATAAAAAGGAAACTCATAATAAAAGCCAGGATAGATTTAAAAAAAGAGAATTCATTTTTGTTTTAATTCAATCTGAATTTATTTTTTTTAAAAATAATTTGATTAGCAAGTAAAGTAAATGATTATTAGGTTCTGGACTGAGAGGAATGAATACGCACAAATTTTAATGATATTTTAAACGTTAATCATTTTAATATTTTTCAGTCTATATTTTACTACCTGATAAAAAATGTAAAGCGACGATTTTTATTTACCAACTAATTTATATTATTATCTAATTTTATGAAATTTTTTATAAATAATGATTTGTATAATCACCCTAGATTTCATCAAGAAAAAAAAATTTGATCAATAAAAAAGTTATACATTTTGGAAAAATTACAGACAGATCTTTAAAAATAAATGCAACGCATATCATCAAAAAACAAACGCCCTACAATGAACTTTCATAACGTAATATGACCTCTTAAAAACATATGATTTAAATGACAGAATTTGATTGAGATAAATATAATATAAATTCCTGACGTGTATTACAATAAATAATAATAATAAAGAACAACAGCAAATATAATTATATTCGAGATAATTATAATTTACTAAATATAAAAATAATTATAATTTAAATATTATTACACTGAAAATTTATGTAACCATTACTGATAATCATTTATAAATTATTATTCCATACTATACATTTATATATACATAATACATATATATATATATATATATATCATAACATATTATTATGTTAATATAATTTATAAGTTTAAAACAGCTTCCTAATATATTAAGACATGCGGCACCTTTCATTGTTTTCCTGTTTTCAACAGTTCTTACCAACGAACATGTATGAATAATATACATTAACACATAATTAAATAATTTTTTATTGCTTCTTATGAACTGTTTTATAAAGATAATCTGATAATCAAAATTTCTAATGAAAAACCTTATTATCAAGGAAAATTTGAAACAAAAAACATTACATATGTTTTTAGAAGATCCCGATAGGTTAAACGAATTAAAGATGGGTATTGTCGTTTAGGCAAGTAAACTGAAACTAAAAATTAAAGAGAATATGCTCGATACCCGAGATTCAAATAGATCCCAAAATATGAGTCTACCGTATCTGATTAGTATTTGTTAAAATTGATATGGATTGAAAGAAAAAGACTAAATAAAAATAATAAAATTAAATTTGAGCAAATAAAATAGCTGATTTCTCAGAGAAGAAATTTTAGAATGGTGAAATCTAAACCACTAATTTCATTTGTTATGACCCCTATAAGAGACTGGTTTAGAAATCATTAGATTAGACCAATCATTTAATGTATTTTAAATCAAATTTAGAAATTGAGTATTTGAATTATTATAAAAATTCGTTGTTACAAAAATTCTTCTGGCTGATCTATTTTTTTTAACGATAAAATCAAATAAATACATGTAATTTAAAAAAAAATATATATATATATATATAAATAAATAAAAGGGTTCAACTTTTTGTTGCCATTTTATTAAATTTTACAAGCTAGTAAGCTAAAGGAAAATATATGTATTAGAACAAAACACTAAAATAACGAATGGATTTGTAATAATACATTTTTTTTATTTACAATAATAAAATGACAAAATAAAATGTAGATATTTTTAGTATAAATAAATGCTGTTTTTAAAAACAGAAGTATTTTACACTAATAGAAATTATAATATTATTTAGTAAGAATATATTAATATTATTATTATTTGTATAAGGAATAAAATATGTGTGTTGTATATGGCCTGGCCAAAAGCGGATATTGAATAAATGGATGGAAAGCAAATGTTGCTATTTATTTATATTTTTGATAAAAAGTTAACCTTTTATATAATTTTCCATAACCTATCAATTATATGGTGCCTTGACATAAAATACCATGCTTACATCCTAAAATTCTATGGTCATTCTCAACATTAACAAAATCCGATTCCAGTCTTACTGGAGAAAATTAGGAGTGAAGGGCTTTTTCGTTGCTTTCATCATCTGGAGAAATATACTGTTGAATGTCAGTTGCTGCCAAAATTCAGTTGTATTTAACCGTAAAAGTGACGTCATTTAATTATTAGGGTCTTTAATAACTAAAGAGACAAATGACAAATTATTATAATGGTAGTGGTAAACATTATAATGGTGTAATGGTTAGAATAATAGAAAAATTATTTATTCAACCAAAATCAAGCTAAGCTACTTTTCAACATAAACTCCGGTTAAAGTTAGACATTTTATTCAATGTTTCTGTGGACCTTTTTATTCTGATAATAAAGAATTACTCATTTTAATGTCCGAATTATTCTTGCACCGCATTCTTGATCTGTTCATTGTTACCGAACTCTGTTTTCCGTAAAAATTCTTTAAGAGGATACAGAAAAATCTGATGATGCAAGATCGGGATTGTAAGATGAATGTTGCAACACTTCCCAACCCGACATTTGACTTCCTGTGATTTTTAAGCGGTATCTGGGTGGGTATTAACACGGAGAATCGTTACTCCTTTTTGAGGGAGAACTAGGAAGTTTCCTCCTCACTGCAGGTTTCTCTTCTTTTTTTATTAGCTTGTCACCATAATACTCATTGTTGATTGTGTATTATTCTTCCAAATAATCATTATAAATTGGTTCTTTATACTCCCAATTTACTGTTACCAGTTAGTAACACTTTACCGGCTTACGCGTAAATTTTGGATTTTTTCTTGGCGAAATTCAATAATTTCCATTTCGTATTATGATCTGTGGATTCCGAATCAAAATTATGAATCTGTTTCACCACAAATTATTTTATGTTCTAAAAAAGCATTACCTTCCTCTAAAAAAAGAAAATTGCTTAAGTTCCGTACAAATATAAATTTGGCTTTCTTTGTGTTAATCGCCTCGGAAACCATTTTGAACATGTTTTGCACTAATTAAGCTTATTGTGATTATAATATGTGTAGTGGCAATAGGTAGGCCAACGTACCTCTGGGTGAATAAAAGAAATAGACGACCAAAGTTTTCATTTATGGCAGGTGAGGTGAATTGAATCGTCTGATGGCCGTTACATGAATGATATTTTTCCGAATGTGAGAAGTATGCAGGTATGTGTTCAAAGTTAAGAAAGCGTAACACACGAGTCAATGCGCAGAGTGGGGTTGGATCGGTATACGCCGTAGGGAGGAACGAAGGATCGGCCACACTCACGCACACGCAGTATGTGTTGAGTGCGTGCGTGCATATGCTCAACAGCGGGCTGAATGCTCATATCACGAAACATAAGGTTTGATCGTTTCTCTTTTATTATATTTATGTTTTGTTTAATCTGCTAAATTTTGTTTGTTTGTTAAACTTTTTGTTTATTTCATTTACTAAAATATTGAATTTTTTTTTAGTTTTACAATTAAAATTTGTATTACTTATTGACATTTCATTTATTCTTTACAAGTTTTTATTTATTTATTTAATTAACAGAAAGAGATAGTAGATTAGGATAGATAAGGATTTTTAATCAAGCGGCTCAATCCCACCCGTATCATCGGATCTCGCATCATCCTTGTTAGATGACTGATTCATCGGCGCTTTCATAACTGCTTTCACTGTCACTGTCACTATCACTATCATTAATGCAGCTGTAAACCTTTCAGTTTGCAGTAATATCGCGTAGATACACTGAGCACATAGACAGTGCACGCAACAAGGCAGAAAGTATGATAAAAAGTTTAAACATCATTATGTCATCGCGGAATGCCCCTAGGGCCTCAAAGCGCCGCTTACTGGCGACCACCGTCGTGTCTTCGCTTATGTATGCCGTTCCGGCCTGCTGGCGCTCTATCGCCATCAGGCGCAACAAGGAGAGACTAGCGAAGATGCACAGGCGTGTGCTCCTAGGTTTCGTGTCCGCATACAGGACTGTGTCCTATGCCGCCCTGTGCGTGTTATCGGGTGCACCTCCTATTGACCTAATCGCAAAAAAAGAGGGTGGACAGGGCACAAGGCAAGCCAGAACAAGAAGTCAGGGATACTGTTTATAATATCTGGCAGGAAAGATGGTCGCAGGAAGGTGTGGGTCGATGGACGAGAACCCTCATCCCCAACATCAAACCATGGTTGTGGAGAAGATTTGGAGAAAACCTATCGCAGTTTTTTACAGGACATGGTTCCTTCAATAATACCTGCACAAAATAGGCAAGAGAGAAGAGCCAATTTGCAACTACTGCAACGAGATAGATGATGCTGAGCACACCTTTTTTGAGTGCAATAGGTGGGACACACTTAGACATAGTAAGGCACTCACAGGTATAACTCTAGAGACAACAATTAAATGCATGCTAAGAAGCGAGTTAAACTGGAATAATATTGCTAGTTTTGTTAGACAAGTCGTACTACAGAAATACTCCGATGAGAGAAGACAAGGTGTTGGCTAGATTAGGACTTAGTGGACAGCCTTGCTGGTGAGGTCCAACATGCTGCGGTGTGTTGGCACTGATGAGCCACCAAGGACTCCATAGGTAACAGTCAGGTAACAGCACACTGAATACCGAAAAGACCTGGCACCACGTCACGACACACTAGGTATGGCGTGGTGTCCAAAAGGGCAATACTCTCAAAAAGAGCTAACCTAAGTCGTCCTACCGGTATATAGCCGGTAGGTGGGGAGGCCTATTTGAGTTTAAAGACACTCCCCTGGGTGGCGTAATACCAACAAGTCGGTCCGGCCCAGGGAGCTCAGAGAAAAAAAAAAAGAAAAAAGTAATATCGCGAAATTTTGTAGTTACTTTTGTTGAACTGAAACTTAAAAGATGTATTACCCCAACTGGTTTTTTGTACCTACCGAGCGAACGGGTGGCGTATTTTAATTTTCTTTTCACCAAAATTATTTTCTTCGGGTTGTCAACTAATGTAATTAAATGTTTTCATTGCCATTTAAGATTTTTGAGTTGGTGTAAGTGTAGCGGAGAGATTGAGTTCCACCCCTTTGAAAATAATTTTAAAAACGTTCCCCTCGAGAATGATATACAAGCCTGCAAACAGAAATACGATGGGACTGATAGCTGTTGAATAATAAATGTGGTAACTTTTCAAATGATCACCCGGTATTTATATATATATATATATATATATATATATATATACACACAGACACACACACAGAGAGAGAGAGAGAGAGAGAGAGAGAGAGAGAGAGTGTTTCTAAAATGGGCTGGCTATATTTTTTGGATTCTGCTAGTAAAACTAAACAAAAAATATCCTTAGAAAAAAATAGCAATATCTCCTTCCTTCACCCCCGTCCCACATTTTGTTATTTTTATATAAAAATTTATATCTCAATTTCGGATAGATGAACACATTAATATTCGGTATGCGTCTTGGTAATAAAGTTTTAAATTATCAAAAAATCAGGACTTAATACCTTTTCAAATTACAAAATGGCGGCCACGTTTATGTTTCAATCCATTATATATCCATAAATATTAGTTTTATAAAAATTTCTGTTATTTGCTAAAATATTAAATCTTTGATTCTGAAGAAATGACATTTTATTATTTTTTTAAATCTGTTAGCAAATAGTCGAGTTATGGGAGAAAATTCATGTTTTAATTTTGTTTCATAATTATTCGGTTTATTATTGTGAGAAAATTAATTAATTTGATACTGATTTACAATACTAGAATTAACAAGAAGTAAAAAATAATAATATTTAATCGAATTGAACGTAAAGTGAAGAACATGAAAACGGACACAAAATTACATTAAATTTCTGCTATTTATTAACCGATTTAAAAAAAATTAAAAGTCATTTTCTTCAAAATAAAAGGTATAATATTTTGGAAAATAACAGAAATTTTGATAAAACTAATATTTATGGCGATATAACGGATTGGAAAATAAAAATGACCATCATTTTGTAATTTTTAAAGGTATTTAAGTCCTGTTTTTGCTAATTTTAAACATTATTACCAAGACGCTTACCAAATATTAATGTGATTAGTCTATTCGCATTGAAATCTAAATTTTTAGATATAAATTTTTATATTAAAATAACAAAATGGCGGATAAGGGAAGAACGAAGGAAAAATTGCCATTTTTCCTAAGGATATTTTTTGTTTAATTTTACAAGCTGAATCCGAAAAATTATAGCTAACCCATCATTTTAGAAACATTCTGTATATATATTTTTATTTCAGATCATTAAAATTATCTTTATATTGGAAATTTTACCATTACTTAGTCCTACTCAAGTTTGTATTTATTAGATTAAATAATTTAAATATATATATATATATATATATATATTTAAACGAAATAGAAATGATTTGTTTTCTAAGGGAAACGAAAAATGTGTTCGATCAATAATGGCGTTAATACGATCTCAGCAATGGCGAAATATAATTTTATAAAATTACTGTGAAGAGGCCACTGAACTCTTTCTATATGAGTCTGCAATAGAATTTTCCTTATTAGAAGTACAGATTTAAGAACATTTTTATCACTCTGTGTACTCCTTGTTCGTATTATTTTGTATAAGCTGTTTTATAGAAACGTATAATTTTGTTAAAAATTACATCTGTGTTCAAATTATTCTGTGATAAAAATCATTTTACATTTGAGCCGATTTTAATGAAATAATCACTGACAAAATATCTTCTGCAAAGCCTTGTATCTTCCTACAAGGCAAATACAAGACTTTAATTCTTTTTGTGCATTCAAAAGATCTTTTCAGATATTACATGGAACTCCTTCTTCACTGGCGTTTCATAGCCAGTTGTACTAAAATTCCACTTAGGAAAAAACGTAGATAGCCAAAAATTACTCCGGAAAAGTCTCCTTTGGAAGCACAATTCTAGGAGTTTTGAAAATTAGTCATTTTAATTTTATTTCAAGGCAGTTATAAGGATTAGCTGGACTCAAAATCTTAAAATCTGACATAGTGACTTCTATATATGGAACACTGACGCTATTTAATTTGAAGTTCGAATTGCAAGGGAGTAGGGAGATAGAAGAGGTAATCAGTAGTCATATCTGAGCTGTAGTTCAAATTATGAAAATGTTAATCGTATGTGTTGAGCGTTTAAAAAAAAAATGAAGATTTGTTTTACTCAAGTTTTTCCCAAAATAACTTTCACACTTTATTGGAAATTTTCAACTTCTCCTAAATTTATTTTTTTCGTTTCAAACATGGTACACATATTTATTTGTAGGTGTAAAAATTATTTCCAATAAACGTAAGATCTAAAAATAAAATTATTGAGAATGTTTATCACTCCCGTTGTGGATTTAAAGAAAAGGTGTATCAATTTTTTTTTTTTTTTTTTTTTTTTTTTTTTTTTTTTTTTTTAGCTAAAAAATTGTTCATCTAATTACAAAAAAGTTAAGACAACAAATAAAAACTTATACTTAAGAAAATTTTATTCACTTGAAATAACTTTGCAATTTTAAAAGAACAATGCTTATACTTTATATATACAGTATATACCCACTTCAATCAATTGATTAGTTCTAACCAATAAAGATAGATAAATTTATTAAAAAATATCATGTGTAAATAATTTTTTATTCAAGTGATTAACTACTTATGACATTTAGTCACACGTTCAATTTTCATTACGTATTTTATGAATTTACATCTACTTAAGAATTCACAGAAAGTTACAAAAAACTTAGAAAACCATAGACCCATAGTATTTATAAATTAAGTAAATAAAAATTATTACCGGTTCACAATTCTTTAATATTTGAAAATTTATATTAATTGGACGATTCTTTTGTCAAAAACGTTTTAATAATAATAATAATAATAATAATGCCCTGAGGTAGGTAATCCCCACGTCCGGAACACAACATCTACGTTCCACGTCCAGGGCGGTAACAGCCGTACTTATGTACAATACATATAGCTGGCTAACGGGGCTCCGAGTAAATTCCTCGGATATGCTTTTCTTTTGACCTGTTTCCACCTTCAGGTCCCCTCATGGATTGGATTTTTCGGCTACCTGCAGGATATGAACAATTTGTTGATTAGGATGTGGACATATACCAAACTTAGAGCTGGCGATGTGGCGGCCACGGTCAAAGTTATTTGCAGGTGTAACGGAGACCTTTCGTCGTCCACATGCCAGAAGTAGCTGTGCAGGAAGTTAAAACCCTGCAGAAAGTCAGCTACATCGAAGCCAAAAAGATTGTTAACGCCCGCAAACCTAGAGCAACAACATCTTATGCTCAGGCTGCGGCTACTGTTCCTGCTCCTGCTCCGATTGCTGTAGATGAGGCTCAAATTATAAATAAACTTGCGCCTACTTTGGCTAACATGATTGAGAGGATCATCGAAAACAAGATGAAACATTTTGGCAATAAAGAATTTGTTAAGCCAAAGATAGTGGTACAGCCTGCTGAAGATAAGTCGATAAAAGTGAAAGTTGCTCCTCCAGAAAAGAAAACGGACACCAAACCAGAATGTCAAGTCCGACTCAGCGAGATTCTTGATGAAAAGAAAAAGCTGATACCTACAGAGACTGTTATGGAGGCTCCCAAGCCTCCTGTAACTGAAGTGGCCTCTAAGCCTCAGAGGCCACAAAAAATCACACAGGGGGGGCGAGTGTCCCCCCTCCCACAGGCGGTGACCGGTGCGACCCCCGTGTTGGGGAGCGGCCAGGTTGCCGCCTCTCAATCGGCGCCTGAAACCGGCGCCCATCCATGCCCGTCGTCGTCGGCGGCTTCGGTGGTCTCCGATACGGAGACCGGAAGCCTTACAGGCGACGACCTTCTCCGCGAACACGATGCTGTTCGTAGGATGGAGAAGAAAAGGAAAAAAGGATGGCCGAAAGGAAAACCCAGACAATAATTTAATTAAAAATTAGCGAGTCGATTGTACAATGGAACATCAATGGATGTTTTTCAAACATCCATGAGCTCCAACGCTTGGTACATGACGTAGACCCGATTTGTATATGTCTGCAAGAAACGCATTTCCGCCGAAATGAAAATTTTAAATTAAAAGGATTCGATATATTTCGGCGAGATCATCCGCCAAATGTAAGAGTTAGAGGTGGAGTAGCTATATTAACATCGACTAGAGCTACCACCGAAGCGGTTGTTCTAAACACAAACCTACAAGCGGTCGCCGTTAGAATGAAGCGTCCGCTCCAGGTCACTGTCTGCAGCATATACTTGCCGTATTTTGATTGGAATAAGGATGACATAGCAAGACTAATTTCCGAGCTTCCCCCACCTGTTTTACTGGTGGGTGACTTTAATGCTCATAATTCTCTTTGGGGATCAGATCGAGTAGATCCCCGTGGAAGAGAACTGGAAGGGTTCCTGATGAATTCAGAACTTGTTATTTTAAACGACGGATCAGGAACCTTTTTCAATGCCAGAGATGGATCGACGTCCTGTATAGATCTTGCACTTATAAGCGGATCGATAGCACCAAGGTACAGCTTCCATGTCATAGATGATCTGCATGGAAGCGATCATTTCCCGGTGCAAATTGTAACTGATGTTACAAGAACAATATATCCCATTCCTAAAAGATGGTTATTTGAGAAGGCAGACTGGACGAGCTTCACAGCTAGAACGATACTCCCAGAAAGAACTGGAGTTATCGGAGACGATGTCGACGCCATAACAAATGCAATAATTGAATCGGCATCGAGATATATTCCCAAAACATCTGGGAAACTTACGAAAAAACCCGTTCCATGGTGGAACGATGAAATAAGTGAAGCTATAAAAAGAAAGTAAAGGGCGTATAACGCCTTTAAGAAGCGTCCTAGTATAGAAAATCTTGTTGCCTTTAAGAAATACAGGGCGTATGCAAAACGTCTTATGATAGACTCGAAAAAACGATCCTGGCAGCAATACGTGTCATCCATCGACAAAACTACTACTGCATCAGATGTTTGGAGGAAAGTGAAGGCAATTTGTGGGCGTAATGATTTTGCTCCCATAACTAGCCTTCAAGATGAAGATGAAATAAAAGACACTCCATATGAAATTGCAGAGCTGTTATCCAATCACTTCGAAAAGGCCAGCAGAACGGCCAACTACGAGGAAGGTTTTCGAGCCAAAAAAGAAGAACTCGAAGGTCTACTAAATTTTAGAACTGAGTATAATTACTCATATAATGTACCATTTAAAATGGAAGAACTCGCGAAAGCGTTGGAAAAAGCAGGTAACACAGCTGCTGGTCGGGATGAAATCCATTATAATATGATCAGGCAGCTGAATACCACTGCAAAACGCAGATTATTAGAACTTTATAATAAAATTTGGCGGGATGGAACGTACCCGCAGCAGTGGAAAAAAGCTCATGTTGTTTCAGTACCAAAGAAAAATAAAAATTTAACAGACCCCAATAGCTATCGTCCTATTTCTTTGACGTGTGCTATGGGAAAAATACTGGAAAAAATGATTAATAATCGACTCGTCTGGGTTTTGGAAAAAGAAAACCTGATATCACCGTATCAAGCAGGTTTTCGGCAATACCATTCTACCACTGATCAAATGATCAGCTTAGAGGACATTATATATAACAGCTTTATTAAAAGGAAACATTGTTTCGGAGTCTTCTTTGATCTTCAGAAGGCTTTCGATATGACCTGGCGTCATGGTATAATGCTCCAGATACATGAATGGGGCATTCGTGGCAATCTGCCTATACTGCTCAGCAACTACATGAATGACCGTACCTTCCAAGTACGCGTCAAAAATGAATATTCATGTGAAAGAATCTTGGAAAATGGCATACCGCAGGGTTCGCCGTTGAGCGGTACCTTGTTTACCATTGCTATTAATAAATTGATACTAGCCATTCCAGTAGAAATCAGCAAAAGCGTCTATGTTGATGATCTGGCAATTATGTATCCCAGCAACAAGACTGCTATGGTGAGGTACAAATTGCAACGAGCGATCAATGCTCTAAATGAAGTTGCAAGGAATAACGGATTCCAATTCTCACCAGAGAAAACGTGCTGTGTACACTTTTGTAGGAAGAGAATTCCTCATCAAAGTCCTGCGTTGACAATTGACGATAATCCAATACAATATAAAGATAGCGTAAGATATTTAGGACTAGTATTGGATAAATCCCTTACATGGGGATTACATATACAGGACTTGAGTGATAGATGCAAAAGAGCCCTAAACATTATAAAATGTTTATCGAATTTAAATTGGGGCTCAGACAAAGAGACATTATTGAGATTGTATAAAGCATTGGTTCAATCTAAACTAGACTACGGATGCATCGTATATTCATCCGCTAGAAAGTCGCACTTAAGAAAGTTAGACGTAGTTCATAATAGCGGAATAAGATATGCAACAGGCGCTTTCCGCACAAGTCCGGCGGCTAGTCTAATGTCTGAAGCCGGAATAATGCCACTACATTATAGAAGAGAGATCCTTTTGTTAAGATATGCAGCAAATGTATGGGCTTTCCCTGCTCATATAAATAATAAATTGTTTACGAATCATCCTATGGCTGCAGTATATGAACATCGTGCTACCTATTCCAGACCAACCGGAATTAGGTACCACGAATTAAGAAGAAAATATGAAATTGCTATACCAGAGACACTAGCAATTTCTACTAGAGAAATACCGCCATGGCTCTTGCCAGCGGTAAATACAAGTTGGATCTCTCTCAAGGAGAAATAAAAAAGAAACCAGCAGTGATCATCCAGCAGGAATTTTTAGCAACCGTCAGTAGTTACGAAGAACATATTAGAATTTATACTGACGGTTCTAAAACAGAACATGGTGTTGGATGCTCGATATATGTAAATGAAGAAGCCCACTCTTGGAGACTGCCAGATGTGGCCAGTGTCTACACGGCAGAACTCACTGCAATTCAGCAAGCTCTTCGCTACACTGAACACTATTGCGAAGAGAGAGTGCTAATATGTTCCGATTCATTAAGTGCACTCGTCGCAATTCGGAACAAGAACATTAAGGATGTCCTAATTGCAAACATCCTGTCCATTTTATACGTACTAAAACAACGAGGACAGCGATGCGTATTTGTATGGACTCCAGGGCATGCTGGTATTACATGTAATGAAATCGCAGACGAAGCTGCCAGAAAGGCAACAGTCTGCGATGATTTGGATGCATTTCCTGTAAGAGTGGCAGATGTTAAAAACCGTCTAACAAACATAGTAAGAAACAAGTGGAACGCTGAATGGAGGAGTTTAAATACAAAATTAAACTCAGTTAAAACTTCTCCTTATAAATGGAAAAGCGACTTTAAGTTGACTCGCCGTGAACAAGTAGCGGTGACCAGACTTAGAATCGGTCACACGCGATTAACAAATTTATATTTGTTAACCGGCGAAGTGAGACCAATGTGCGGTGTTTGTAATAAAACACTGACAATCAAGCATCTAATAGAAGAGTGTACCATATATGAGGACCTCAGAAAGAGGTTCCGTCTTACAAATAATATTAGTGCTGATCTGGATAATGGAAATGAAGAAAATATAGTTGCATTTTTACACGCCAGTGGACTTCTTAAAAGTCTATAAAATGGAAGTTTAAAGCTGTGGTAAGAGATACTCTAAGCGGTAGTTTTATATATACATATAAGGGAGTCTCGAAGCGTGGCACGTATAGTGACGGGAGGTAGCCCTCTTGCCTAGGCCATTTTGGCTCACCTGCATTCAAGAGCAGTGAGTCGGGGTGTGTCCGATGATGGCATGGGGGACCCTCAAGGGTAGATTGAGGGCGCGAGGCTACGGGTGTACGCCGTGCATGCCTGTGGCCTGATATAAGAAGGATTCAACTGCCACGGCACCCTGGCACGACTGATATACTGCTCAACGGCGGTTCTGGTCGCCCCGAGGGTGCTTAAGCAAACTATAAATGAGACTTCGTAGAAGAAAGAAAGATATGGTATTGATTAGTTTAATTTTAATTTTAAGTTCATGGTCTTTTGAGAACCTATCTCAAATTTTAATATTGGGGCCCTTTACTCCCCGTAAGTGTTTGTGATTGTCCTTGTCCTTCATGTTTTAATGTTTATTATGAAGTTTGTGTTTTTAAATAAAATGTAAGGGCCCTTTACACCCTTACATATGACGATCCTGATGGAGATAATAATTTCTTTTAAAGAATGTGACGAGGGCTAATGACCTTAGCAGTTGATGCCCGTAAAAATTCAGTTAAAAAAAAAAAAAAAAAAAAAAAAAAAATAATAATAATAATAATATAATAAAACCCGTACAGAGGTATTAATGTACAGCAAAGAGTTTTTGTTTTATTTAAAGGGCGGAGTTTTCTATTTTTCCTGTGTAAAATACGTTTTTTAAGGTTTGATTCTGATAGTTAACGGAGATGGAACTAAACATTCGGAAATGCTTGTAGAGATTCTAATAGAAATTCATATCGTAGAAACTGACTTAGATGTTTTTATAGAATTCTTAGTGCATGTTCAAACCAATTTTTTCTAAGGCAAAAAATAATTTCTCTTATTTTAACTAAAATTATAAGTGTCTTATTGAAAAATTGAATGACAAGCTATTTGTAGAAATTTATGGTAGAAAAAATTATTCAAATTCTTAAATGGAAAAGTGATTATGTACAAATAAATAATACTACCTCGGTTTTCGTTTCTTTCACTAAGAAATGAATTAGAAAAGGGATTGAAATTGGTTTTATTCTTAAGCTTTCTAAAACAGAGACGATTTTCAATTCTATCAGTAGAACGTTTACTTTGTTCACCAGAGGGACTGATGTTAGGTAGAATATCGTTATTCTCACAGAAACTAACTGTTCGATGGTTCTTGTACTGTGGGTACTGTACATTCAGCAAAGCCATAAGAAGAACTGGAATACGAGTAAATGAGAGTAAAACATCAAGTTAATTAATTCCCACGACACTGCAATATATATTTATTTGTGTGTATAAAGGCTGTCTCAAATATACACTCGCATATAAGTAGTTTAACTACTGTATATGTTTACTGTTCTTTGCTTCATTCAATTGGAGATTATTGTATCGAGTAAAAACCGAAATACTATTTGCAATGTTCGTTTCTAGAGCACTATTCTCGTAGGAAAAAGGTTAATCCGACTAAGTCTACCCATGTTATCCATCGTGCTGGTCTAGTGTGAACGCATCTTCCCAAATCAGCTGATTTGGAAGTCAAAAGTTCCAGCGTTCAAATCCTAGTAAAGTCTTTTATACGGATTTGAATGCAAGATCGTGGATACCGGTGTTCTTTGGTGTTTGGGTTTTAATTAACCACACATCTAAGGAATGGTCGAACTGAGATTGTGCAAGACTACACTTCATTTACACTCATAAATATTTAAAAGAAGAAAGTATTTTCAAATATTTATAGAAATTTGGTTTAGTTTGTTACTACAAAGTATAAAATTAAATTATTTTAACTAAAACACTTTAATAGACAAATATTTAATGTAACTTTGCAGAGCTAATTTTTTTTTACTCAAATTTGTAAATGGTAGTCAATATTTTGAGATGAAAAATTATTTTTCTTAGTTTTCTAAAAAAGATTAATCTTGAAAAGCCTGAAAATTTTTTAAAACTAATTTCACTAAATCTCATTTAATTTTCTTCCATTTTTTTTAATATTGTTCTTAAATGCATAAAAAATGTTTAAGTTATTTTATATTACAAGTGTTTGGAGAGTCCTTGTGCTCCATTTTTAAGTACCAGCTTTAAATAATAATCTTCATAGTTATATACAAAATACTTACAAAAAAAAAAAAACTAATGGAAAAGGGTTGTCAATTAGCAACATTTAAGAAAACATTTTTAACCATTCAAAAGAAAGCTTTTAAAACATAGAGAAACAAGAAATGAGACTTATAAATTGCAAATAAACACTTAAAGAAACAAAAGACAATAAATTAAAAGATAAATTTGTTGTCTTTATAAATGTTGAAACATTATTCAGAAAGGAAGTTTTAATCATTTAAGTAATATATTAATTCCACAAAAAAATATTACTGTGTTCACTGAGATTCCTTAGGATTTATATGTTAGAGTTTTACAGGATCAAAAGTAGTTATGAATTGGATTTTATCTTGGTCATACTCTGGATACTATACTTTTTGCGAGACTAGTGATTTTTTTCTGTAAATTTTTAATAGATTTCACTGATTAACATGTAAAAGAGAGAGATCAATTAATTATGCATAACTTCAATAAAATTATGTCGTACCCAAGGACAAAAACTTTGTTATATGATGTCTTTAAACTATCGCAAAGGACATTTAGAACTAAATTAATTGAACTTCAACTTATTAGATTAAACTGGCTTCCTTTAAAACCTGAATGGTAATTCCCGAAGGCTAAACAGGAAAAAGAAAAAAGTCTACCCATTTTACATTTTCTATCAGGCACGGCCAACATACGGCCTGCCAGCCGGATCCGGCCCGTGTAATGAATTTATGCAGCCTGCGAAAACTTTTTCAATATTAGCTATTTTTATAAGCAATTGAATAATGGAAAACAAGGAAATTTAAAAAACTTGCCAAGAAATTTTTAGTACTCTGAACTTATATTTGTGAACAAACGTTTTATTTAATGAATTTAAATAAAAAGTATACAACAAATACTAAAATAAAAATGTTGTTTACTTAAAAGAATCGTTTTTGTATTTAACATTTTTTAGTTTTAATATTTCGTTCGGCCCGGAGGCAAAAACTGTTGGCCACGCCTCGATAAAAAGGTGTGACTGCTCGTGAATTAACCTTAATGAGGTTTTCATATCGCATACCATTAACGTGAGGTATCTGGATCGCCGTTAATTTCAAGGAGAAAAGGACACAGGTTAACATTAGGTTCAGGGAGTTCGTTGTTTGGCAGATAGGTGTGGCAACTATCATTACGTAACAAGCAATTGTTATGTAATGATAGTTGCGGTCCTGAAACCGATTTAGACCTAAGAAATTCAACTATAGAGCAAGGGAGAGTAATATCGAAGTAGTAGTAAGAGTCAAGAACAAACTGTTGAAAAATATAACAGAAGCGTCGTGGTTTAAGAGTTTTATTACCACAGAACTTTATTTGTCAAGAATATGGTACACCTCCTTACTGGTATAACACTGTATGTAATAGGTTGATTGAAATTCTTCCCAATCGTTGCAGTGGTCGCCGGGGACCAGATGACAAGATGACAAGATTTGTTTGCAGTGGCTTCCCCGTTCGGCCGATCTGACCCCGTGCGATTTATAAGGATCAAATGTATGTGCCACTGTTACTAGCTGACCTACACGACTTGAGACGCAAGATTGAAGCAGCTGTCGCATCAATTACAATTACTCTACACTTACTGGCTAAAGTACGGGATGAACTCTCCTGTTCAGATTCGTTTGTTTTCTTTGTCCACTTGCTTAATGTAAACATCTCCTGTCATTTTCTTCTTTCTTCTTATTTGTTAATGAAGCAGTTGATCTAAATTATTGTTAGAATTACTAATGTATGAATTTTTACTTCCTTCACAATGTGAACCAATTATCACGAAAATTTATATCTGTGCTAGCCAGAATGTTTAATATTCTATAAAATGTGTAATTAACCTAAATGTCATAATTTAATATAATGTTTAACTGATTTAATGTAAAATCAGAAAGTAAATAAAGGAAGTGAATTTAACAATTGGTTATCCAGCATTACTTAATGTATACAGCTTACACAACCAACGAGCTGCCCCGCGGCTGCAATTGTTGTACATTATTTTTGGTTACCCGGCCCGGAGGCCGGATAATAATCGTTATCTAATAAACTGTTAACCTACAGAGTTATCATAAACATATCTGGACGTATAGGATCCAGCTTTGGAATACGATGAGTAACAAAAATATTGAAATAATCCAAATAATTCAAAATAAATTGGTGAGGACTATAACGGAGGCGCTGTGGTTTGTTAGGGATAAAGTGATTCACGGCTATCTAGGATTACCTTCTATTTACGAAGAGGTCCATAAAATTAACTCTCGGTACAAAAGAGGGTAGGCAAACATGTAAATAATCTGGCAGTAAATCTGTTGGTCAAAAACGATAACATGAGACGACTAAAACGTTTCCTTGTGATGGACCTGATTGTAATAAGAAGAGCGACTAGAAGGTATCTAGGAGTGGGAACACAGGATGACTGTTACTGTGTCGTGAACGTCACTTTGATAGTCTAAGAGATGCAATTTTTTTTATTTACCGACGAATATTTGTTTCATATAGAGTGTTGTTTTCATATATTGTTATTGATGGTACTTTTATTTTTTCTTCCAGTGATTTATTCCTAGTATTATGATAAGTACTGAACTTACTTGGACCACCTACACAAATGGTTTACCTGTAAATGAGGTATTGAACCTTTGTATACTTTAATAAGGAGTTCCATTGCGAACCTATCTTCACGTGATTATCATGAATTAAATTTACTTATGGGTCCCTATAAGGCACCGATTGTAAATGTTATAAAAAAAATAATAAATAAAATATATATATGTATATATACATATATTGTCGCCTTATAGTAGCCCTGATAAGGGCTGTCATCGACTGGCTTCAACGGCTCGTTGTAACTAATAGGTAACAATATATATTGTTACAACAAATATGCCTAATTTAATATCGGCGGGTACAACGGTAGCAGCTCAGATGTTAGCTGGAGCACAGTATACGTACTCGCTGATACAAGCGTCACTCCCGCCGCGCAGATGACCGCGCAATTCTCCTACCATAGCGGCGCTGACCCACCACTCTCGGGCTCCAATAAAAGAGCGTGCAAGAGAGTAAATTTTTAATTCATCTTCGACCACCACCTGGAAAAGACCAAGAAAAAGAAGAAGAAGAAGGAAGAAAACAGAAGTTCCCTGGTCGCCTCACCGGGGGACCTTCCGACGGATGCCAACAACCCCCGACGGAGAAGCAGGCCTAGCCGGCCTGCCGTGGGAGCCCCGCTGGACGCTACCTTCCTCCTCCAGGTCGCTGGACTTCAATCGCTCTGGCTGGCCGACTCAGCAGTAAGAGCCGGCCCAGCGTGGGATCGCTCGGGAAGAACCGCCTTGGCCGCGCCAGCGAAAGACGACCGACGCCGACCCGAATACTCCGGGGTTCTGGGAGCCACGCTGTAGTGGGGACGCGACTGCTGCTGAGGGGAAGCCCGGTCGGATTTCAATGGACGAGTCACAACTCCCCGACTTCGCCGGAGACCAGTTTCATTCCCAACAGCTTTTCTCAGAGCTAACGCAAAAAACAGCCCTTTTTAGGGCCACACAAGGTTATAAATTACGTGTTGTCGAAGTCATTCTACGACAACAGCCCTTCTAAGGGTTACCATAAGGTAAGTAGTTAGAAAGAGACGTCGAAGCCAATCGATGACAACAGCCTATCTCAGGGCTGCTGCAAGGTTATTAAGTGTCACGTGCCGTCGAGGTCATATGAATATATAATTTTTTTAATGTGTTTTAAGGTTAGTGTAGATAAAAAAATTTGTTTAAACATCTACTATGAATAATTTATATTTATATAATACATAAGTACAAATTAAATATTTGAAATAATAATAAGAATAAATAGGAAACGTGAATAAATGTCACGAAACATACTGGAAGATATTTTGAAAATTTATTTAGGTCACTTCATTCTTTCTTCAGTTTATTATTTATAAAATGGAAGTTCATTCACGAAAGATTATGTCTTTAAACTGCATAGGTAAGTAAATTTTAAATGATAGGAAGCAATATGTTCAACTATATCCACCTAAAATACAATAAAATTAATCAACATTGTATCCGCAGTAATTATATTTTATCTGGAGAATGCTTAAATTTCTCCTTTATAAGGATGCTTGGATTTTTTTGTTTTATAATGAAGTCACGAAATTTAGAAATTTAAATCGGAATTAACATTTCGCCTTGAAACAAATTAAAAATTTCATCTTTTACGGTCACATATAAATTTAAAAGCGTGAAATTTCTTTTCTTATAATTAGTTCGTTAAACAATTTGTTTGAATGTAAACTTAATTATTAAAAAAAAATGTTAACGAATATATAACAAAATTTTGAATATAAAGTAGATTCAATGCCATAACCATAATGGTTATAAGCATAACTTATTATTCACAAACCGCTCCCAACTGTGACAGAGCCGTCCTCAAATTTAAAAGAATCCTAGAACCGTTGTTCTCAATGTATTCTCATCTGGAATTAAATATAAAATTGTATATCAGTTTTTCAAACCCATAAAATACAGATAACGTTAAGCACTACAAGGGACATACCTCTACTTTGTTCTTAGCAGAAAAACTGATTGTATACAATCCAGAGTTGAATCATTTCTCTAAAATGTAGTAAATCTCCTTAGGTAGTAAACCTTAGGTGCATTACACGCAACCGTCTTAAGAAAGACAGTCAGTGACAGATAGTGTAAAACAAGAAATTATTGTACTCCTTTCTAGTACAAAATAGTAAAACTATTTAAAAATATGTTAAATCTATAAAGGTTTTAAAATATGTAGAATGGTGAGAAAGAATCAATAGAAATATTATTAGAAAATATTTTTCATTATATAAGTAATTTTAATCGCCTTTCTTTTGCGGTGATAAAACTATCAATTTAGAAAAAAATCAAATATTGAGTTTTAATAACTACTTCGATTACGATCTAAATTTAATTATTCATATTTTATACAATTATATTAAATAGTGTTTAATAAAAGATTTATAAATTTCATCAAATTTTTTAATAAGTAATTTAATAATAAATTTCCTGTTAATTGAATTATTTAAAAAAAATTTAATTGATAAATAAATTCCTGATTACAGTAATTCAGGAGTTCTATTTTAATGTTTATCATTTACTCATATTTTTATTCTTTTGTGGAATGGAACTTGCTTATAGACTTATCTATAAAGATGATTTATTAAAACACTTATTCACAATTTATGGTTGTTGGCCTGACATATATATAATGTATAGGAGGATGCAATCCACTACAACACAATAAATACGGTACAATGAAGAAAAGAAAGTGTGACGTTTTAATAGTCTATTGACGAATATACAGTAATAAAGATTGCTGGTCATAAACATTATCCTTAACAGAACAGGGCTATAAATATCATCTTATAAAAACATTTTGAAACTCTCCCTAAAAATTGAATAAATTATCATTCACTCTTTTATGAATCCATAAATTATAAAATTTAATATTTATAATAGAAGACCAGATGTGTTAAAGAAAGAATATTAATTTTATAAGAGAATATATCTTTAAAAAAAAAAATCCAAGGAAGTCCCAAATAATTCGAAAATGGGTTTAGCCAAGCAGTTAACAAATTGTTGACGTATTTAAAAAAATGAAATTAGCTTTTAATTTTGCCAATACTTTTAAAGAGTTTTATTTATAAAAATTATCTTGTAATTTTCTTTTTCACAAAAAAGTGTAAAATGTCTATGTGTATCGCTATTTATTAAATACATTATTGAGATTTCTCAAAAACTATTCAACTGTTTTAATGTAAAGTGGACTATTCTTAATGGAGTTAAGCCTCGTTGTAAGAGGACCCCATCTCCTTAACTATTCTTGATAACCTGTTGACTATAGTTTTTAAGGTCATCTATAACTAAAGGATTATCGACTTCTGTGCTGTTTGTCGCATGTTTGGCTGCTTTATCAGCTGCTTCATTACCAGGAATACCGACGTGACCAGCTGTCCATATTAAGATGCATTTTGTACAGTTATCTTTAAGGTTTTTAAATGCTGCCAATATATCTTGAATAAGTGCATCATGCGTGAACCATTCCTTAGCAGTGATTGTACTTAGGGAATCGAAGCGGAGGAGCACTCTCTTCTCGTTGTAATGCAATACATAACGAAGAGTTCGCTGAATTGTGTATAACTCTGCTCTGTAGACATTGGTTATTGTAGATAAGCCCCAAAAGTGGGAGCCGTTCTCGGTTTTCGACCCATCAGTGAATACATGGGTGAAATTTTTATATTCAGTAATCAGTCATCGAAACGGATTTTGAATATAAAAGTCTTCTTTTACCTTCTCCTTCAAGTTTTTGCGGTTTTCCATCATAGGCATCAACTATGGCGGGGCTTCTCTTCTAGAGACCGGGAGAATTTCTATAAAATAACTTCCACAGAACTCCATTCTTCTTATTCAAGCTGGTCTAGAAAAGTGAGTTTTTTCGGTACTGTTCAGCGAAACTGTGTTTATAAAAGAAAGTAAAATTAATATGCCTTGGGGAAACCAAGACATAAGCAGCATATCTTATTAGAATGCTTCCCTTCTGTAATTCAACAGTATAACTCCTGCTTCTGACAAAATGTTGTCAATCAAGCTGGTACGGATTGGTCCTGTAGTAAGCCTGATTCCTTCATTATGGTTCACGTAGAGTTTCTTAAGATGAGAGTTTTTGGCGGAGCCATACGCTATTGATCCGTAATCTATTCTAGATTGGACTAATACTATGCAAAGTCTCAACAATACTTCTTTATCAGAGCCCCAATTTAAATTTGACAGACACTTGATGACATTTAGGGCTTCCTGACAACCCACCGGGTTGGTCTAGTGGTAAACGCGTCTTCCCAAAGTCGAGAGTTCCAGCGTTCAAGTCCTAGTAAAGTCAGTTATTTTTACACGGATTTGAATACTAGATCATGGATACCGGAGTCCTTTGGTGGTTGGGTTTCAATTAACCACACATCTCAGGAATGGTCGAACTGAGACTCTACAGGACTACACTTCATTTACACTCATACATATCATCCTTATTCATCCTCTGAATTATTATCTGAACGGTAATTACCGGAGGGTAAACAGGAAACAGAAGGGCTTCTTGACACTCAGTTACTAGCTCTGTTATATGCGCCCTCCATGAAAGGTATCTATCCAAAATGAAACCTAAAAAAAAATAGTTTCTTTATATCAAATAATACTCCTGTCCATTGTTAAAACTGGACTTCTGTATGCCGATTTTTCCTAATGAAGTGCACACAAGTTTTTTCAGTTGAAAACCAGAATCTATTCGTTTGCTACTTCGAAAAATTTGTTAATAACAGTTTGTAGCCGTCTGTATTATAGTTGATTATTATTATTATCTATTTTATTTTTTATGTTTTTAGAGTAACAGATTGTATTCATAAGAAATTTTTAGTTTTTAGTCTCTCAATATCCTGGTCGAGCCGTGATCACGTGACAGTATTCAAAATTATGTTTAACTATTCTTCTCTTAGATTAACTATTACTTCATAAACTATATTTTTATGTTCGCCCACATGTTTTAACAAGGTATTAAAATCAGGGAATCTTGGATACAAATAATTGGACCTGCTAATCCAATATATTTGTTCGAATAAGTCATAATTAAGTGTTAACTTAATACATGAAACGAGGAGCTGCAATGTAACGTTGAAAAAACAGTTACATCGTTTTTTTTTTTTGGTTTTTTTTAACAGTACGACTACTAAAAGGCAGTACGTGGTATGCATGTTCAAAGTTAACCTTAGTAATGCTGAGTTGAAAACTAACTTGTATTATTAAAATAGTCTTTTTTTTTCAGTAGTAGGTATATACAGAATGTTAAACAGAAAAGCAACCGTTGAAAATTACAGCTGAATACGAAAATGATTTCTGATTAGGAATTCTATTTGAATATCTTCTTTCATATTTACATTTTATACTCTAAAATTCTTCAGTGGAAGATAAATATTTGTGTATTTTTCATTTGTAAACTAGAATGGCATCGTAAAATTATATACTGCAAAAGATACAAACTACGTTTTAGTAATCAAAAATTAATAGTTTGTATAATAATAAATAAACTTATAAATGAAATTGTTGAACAGCTGTTTAAATTTTAGATACAACAGTGTTACCAACTGTAGATTATTATAAACTACATTACATTAGTCTAAGAGAATTTTATTATTGTAATGATATAAGATACCTACAATAAATATGAAAAAATTGTATTATTGATACAATTATTTTCATCATAATTTTTAATTATATAAGCAAAAAAATAATTGAATTTTTGGAATATACTATTGATTAATGTTGATAGAATAATATTTTCCTCCCTTCCGTTTTGCTTTAGTTTTAATAAAACTTATATTTGCTCTAAATCTCTTTTTTGCATTTGTCTTGTAGATACTTCTAAAATAGTTTTATCTCTCTTATACTTTGTATAATGTGAAAAATTCATTTCCAGCTCCTGATATTATTACACTTACTTTTAAAACATTTAAAAAAACTAAAAACATAAGAATTTAATTCTAAATACACCGAAAATTGTGTCTTATTGAAATGAATATTTCAATCGATTATTTTCTCTAGGAAAATGGTTAAGGAATATTACTTTGCCAAAAATATTGATAAAATATTGTAATGTCATAACTACATTAAATTTACTATTTAAGCTTATTGACTATTTAAAGTTAAAGTTATAATGTTTCTTTTATATGATTATTTTATATAATTTCAAAAAAAAATTAGTTGTAAATATAACATATCATATTAATTATTATTAGAAGGATAATTTTAAGCCCTCAGTGATCTGTGAGTGAACTGTACGAACATGGAGTTTGACTCTAATCTGAAGATTAATGTTCGTTATCACATGATATTCCATTGTCAATTACCTAATGAATTTATTTTAATTATCAGCTTGAACAGTGACAGCTCTATTTTACAGCAATAAATGGTGTTTGTACTTATTTTATAGCATGTAAATTCTCTTTTATCATAATTAGATGTAAGCATATACTCGTACAGTTCATTAAATATAATTAATCGAGTATATTTGAACTTTGAAATTCTCTAAATTCTATGAGTGAACTAAGTGTGAGTATTTATTTTATTAGCAAATTGACATTCCAATGAGAATAGTATTTTAAATTTATGAAATTTTCAAATTATTATTACTTCTATGACCTCACTTTCTTATTTGTTTATTTATTTAAGTATTTTATTCTAGAATAAAACCATAAAAACAATTCTAAAAAGAAAAATGTGTAAAGTTTTTTCATTATTCACCTTCTGGGTCATAATTCAATATTCTATCCTAAGACATCCAGTTAACGAAATTTTAATAACGAATTATGTAACAATAGTATTTTGAGATAATTCGAAAAAAAACAATTTAAAAAATTATAATTTACCGCCTGCCCTGAGAAAAACTAAGAATTACACTTACTCTGTTTGCCCTCATTAAGAAAAACAAAAAATTTTTTTTTAAAAATACAAAAATGTCTATATATAAATATATATAGTTGTTTAGTTCTTTCTTTTCTACTCTTTGTAACCAGCTTTGTAACTAAACTAAAAACAAACTGTTGGATACTATCTTCAGAGTCTAAAAACAAACTGTTGTATACTATCTTCAGAGTCATTATTTCAAGTAGAATTCAGATTAATCAATTTTCTACGTTTAAGTGTGTTAAGTCAAATTTATTTATTAATTTTTTAAACTTTATATTTTTATTTTAACATAAAATTTTGTTTAGCTTAAAAAATACGCTGGGATTAGGAAAGTAACCGTTTACAAGATATTCTAAGGAGCGAAATCTATGTTATGATAAAAATAAATAGTAAATGCAAGAAAATTACGAAAATTTGAAATTTTAGGAATTTTATTTTTGGGGAATGGGAACAATTTTATTTGTTTATTTATACAGTAACAACAGGGTGGCACTCGTTCAACGATTGATGAGATAATAAATTCCACAGTGTGAAAAATTTCATCCCGGATGAGACAAGATCCCACGACCACCAGATTAAAGTCCCTAAACACTGGTGGCAGTGGTGCCTCGGCATCGTTGTTCATCGATAGCTCCCACGAGACGTGTTCCTTGCCGTCTGAGGCCGGCATTGCTGAGCGAGTTCACAATGTAAATACGTGTAAACGTAGTGTACATATATATTGCTTGTAAATGTGGTGTGAATGACATGTAAATATTTTAGTATAAGGTGATGGGTACCTGCGAAGCACGCGGTGTAGAAGTTATGCCTTTGAAGGCAATTCCAGCACCACGTTGCGTGAGAAAGTGGGTTTTTAGTGGGTCCCATAGCAACCTACCGGGTTCGTCTAGTGGTGAACGCGACTTTCCAAATCAGCTGATTTGGAAGTCGAGAGTTCCAGCGTTCAAGTCATACTAAACTCAGTTATTTTTACACGGATTTGAATACTAGATCGTGGATACCGGTGTTCTTTGGTGGTTGGGTTATATATATATATATATAACATTTTGAACGAAAAATATTTTTGAAAAAAATTTTCATGGTGTCCAATCTGTTAACTTAATACACATAAACCTTTTTTTCCAATTTTTATGACAGACAATACGTTAAACGTTCCTAAAGTACAAGGGAAACTGACGCTGACAACAATTTTCTTTTTTTTTCGGCTTGATGAAATTCACTATAGAAACTTGAAGGTCGTTCGTAGGAATATGAAATGTAATTTTTGTAGCGTATGAAAAATGCCATGTCTGATCGGGATTCGAATCCAGAGCCTCCGGATGAAAGGCCGAGACGCTACCACTAACGCCACGGTGCCCGGCAGTATATATTACAGTGATAAATACAAAATTTTGTATTTAACATTAAAAAAAAAATTGACAACAAAATTATGAAAGAATAATTTTTAATAAACAGAAATATTATTTTCCCTGTTTTGGATATAATAGCATGAAATATAAAAAAAATTAATTTTACTATGAAAATTTTATAATGGATTCTAAATAATTTAATTTTTTAAGGTCGGTTTATTTATTAACGATGGTAAAAACCATAACCCGAAGAACAAAAAAGGGCATTTAAAAAAAAATATATTTACGGCAGCATGTCTCAGAGGCAAGTAGGCAAAGCTTTTGCTTCAATTCTTTTAGATTAAAGATTAGTAAAATGTTCGATACTTTACAGTGTAAAGTTTACACTATGCCGGTGCTGACCAGCTAGTCTACAAGAGTTCATAAAGCCTCTCTTAGTAAGACAGCACTACAAATTTGATTCTTAAAAACGATTAATTACACACATTATACATATATATATATATATATATTCATGACAGAAAAATTGATTAAAATTTTGTTAATCAATTACGTTATTATGAAGAAACAAATTTATTAAACAACAAATAACACTATAACACTAATTCTACACACTCTCCATTATCCATTAGTAAACATAAAATATTTTCAAAAAATATACTTGATACAACCAACCGACTTCTATCATTGTGGTAGACGGTAAAGAACGGTAACACATACTCTTTTGTATTATATGCTAATTTTTATACCGTACCTTACCTTATCGGTTTGGTTTTTTTTTAATAGAGATATGACTGTCGCATCTTAAGCTTTATATTCAATTCCCAGAACAACCTTCACAGAGACACACAGACAAGCTTCACAGTTAAGGATAATGACAATGATATCGATTATTGTTATTAATAACAGATAGCGTTAAATTCAGGTGAACTTTTCCTCCTTGCCTCTCGAAGCTATTAATATTGTCGCGTGTTCACAGTTCGACCAAGATATTGATAAACTAACAGAATATAAATTTGTTATAAATAAAATGTATTAGTCTAGAGGGATATAAACAATAGAAATAACAATAACAATAATAATGATGATGACAATATGTATATATAACATACAAAATAGTAAAATAAAAAGAACAAGATTTGTTTAATGACAGTTAAATTTAAAAAAAAAAAAAAAAAAAAAAAAAACAGACAGAAAATAGTCCAGTTTATTGAAAACGTTAAAATGTCTGATAGAAACTGCTATTGCACTAACAACATAACAACAGTACATTCTAAAGTTCATACAATTCACTTTTTGCAAATATTATTACTTTACTGTTTATAGTAGAATTATCCTACATTTTATGAATCAGTAAAATCCTGTCACTACTGTTAACCAATAACTCACCTATATTCACCCTACCTCCATCCGTTAGAATACTCGTGATGTACTCTTCATTCGTTACCAAACGATTACTGATATGCCGTCACCACAACCGGCTTCCAAAACTATTCACTGTTATCGCTTTTTATCATACCTAACAGAACTACTCGTTCTGTCTGTTAGTCCCTGGCATTGTCTGTGCTACAAAGAACAAGACTGTTAAACGGACCTGTTAGTCTGGTAAAAGAATCCCTTTTAGTTCCTTGTGGATTCTTCTTTTCATTATTATTTTTTCTTTCTTTCTTCTTAACTGGAAGAAATCCGTTACCCTGGTCCATTATACCGATCCTGTTACAATATAAAACTCCCCGTCTATTGCGCAGTCTCCTGTTCTTTCTTCTCGTCTACTGGCGCGGTCGACGTGAACAAGTGGTTGTCAGGAATAAAAAATATGTTGTCTATGTTGTCTACATTAAGCCATAATTCGGTTATCAATATAACAGTCGGTTTAATTGATTGGACTGTAACCAGAAGTTCGTTGTAATTAACATAACGAGAAAAAATATTACTGCAGAAAAACGTAAAGTTTATAGTAACTTCCTGTTTGACATACGAGAATTTACTCATTTTTACTGAAGTCTTTACGCCACTATCCGACCGACCCTGCAATTGTTGTCGTAGACTGGTAAGATACTTTCGTTGAGAAAAAATTCGCTGAAGTTTTTGAAAAACAATTTCCTGATTTCTAAATTTTCCAGATAAATCTTGACAAGTCTATATTAACAATATCTTTATTCTTCCCCAGTCTACCGATATACCAACCGTAGTTCTGACCTGGGATAACATCATTAATTATATTCTTTATGGATATAATATCCTCAGAGGAAGTCGATTTCTCAGGGATACCGGATAACATGAAGTTATGAGTTCTTTTCTTTCGCTTCATAACTTCGTGTATAATGTTTACAGACTCTCAGAAGAATCGAATATTAAGGTATGAATCAAAATTGGCTTTTTAAGATCGGTGATTTCATCCTGTTCAGTAATTCTTTTCGTATGGTAAATAAGTTAACGCTCAGTAAAAATATCGTTACAGGCTGTAAGAAAAATGTTATTAATTTCGAGCGGGATTGCAATGGATTAATGATCCCTCTCGAAATTTTTCTTATTAAAAGATTGTACAATATATAAGGCAGTTTATTAGAAGCGAAATTATATTCAGTAGAAAAGTGTTACGATATAATAATTAAGCAATAGTTTAACTAACTTATTTATATTTATATTTTTCTATTAAGTTATAACGATTAAATTAATAAATTTATAAATAATCTAAATTTGATTATATTATTGGAAATCAAAATAAAAAGCCAAAAAGCTCTATCATAAATTTTTCTATATTGTAAAAGGAGGTGTTTTATTTATTTTCTATGGAAGTTTTCGAAAAGAAAAAGGGTATACAATAAAGATGCGGAAATGAGGAAACTGGAACATGGGTTTGTAGATGCTTGCTTAGTTTAGAAGTCTATTCTATCCGGGAAAAGTGCAAAACCAGCACATATACAAAACAACAAATCAGGATTCATCTAGCCGATAATAAATTCGGGACGAATTTTCAAACAAAATCATTACCATAGGAATCACTTTCTCGCTAAGCACGCAACAAAATTTGTGTGCTTTATGCTTATATTCTATAATATAATTTCCACTTGTAGGTAATATTTAAAAAAAAGAAAAACTTAAAAACAAATTTAATGCACATTTTAATTAAACAATTAATAAAATACGAGTACGTCTGCTCAAAACTAAATATTTTGTAAAATACGAATAACCTGACTTTTATATTATTTCTTACGCTAAAACTGATTCAGAATATATTTACTACATTAATATTTAGTAGGAAAATATAATTAAAACAATGAATATTAGACGGAGTAAACTTTGCATTTTATAATAGTAATTTCTATTAAAATTAATAAAAGGATAAATAGAGAGTGTGTATGATTCCAACAGAAATATATATTAAATAAAAAAGTAGATTAACATTTCATGCTCACTTGTGATACCAAGGAGTAAAAAGATAATAAAGTTGGTAGTATTAATTAAAGACACTGAAGAAATATTATTTAAATATATCTTTAGTAATTTCGGGCAATTATCTTTATCTTTTGATAAAAGTTTTTACAGAATTCTCTTTCACATATAACAGATAAGAGAAAACGAGACCTAATTTTTCCACTTTTCGTCAGAGAAAATATTCGTCTTTTTGAAAACCAGTTTTAAATGTCAAAATAAAATGTTTTTCAAAATAGACATAATTTTTGTTTATAATCATAGTGACTTAAAAATGTCAATAAGTACTTAAATAAAGTTAGTTTTTTTTTTACAAAATATTTAAATCATTTCCTTGTTAATATAAGGTACGTAGATTGCAACTGAGAAATAAACTCTTCGTCTGTGAGAAAAAAAATAATAAATCTAAAAAACTTATTTAAAATAAACCGTACTAAATATTAAAAAAAGAAGTGTGTAGTCAATTATTTTTAAAATTTTTACCATTTTTACTGTTAGTTGGTACCAAATTAACGGTCTGTTAATTGATGATTCTTGTTTAATTTTAATTTAGAGCCGACAAAAAAATGAATACAGCTACAAAAAGGAAAAAAAATTGATTTGCTTAGTATTTAGTGCGAATTAATTTTTTTTATGGAATTTTTTTTTGCAACTATTATTTTATTAATTTTAATTAATTTATTTTTAACCTTTTTATTTTTATTTAAAATGTAAAATAAAAATAAAACCTGAAAGTAACTTGAAATAAATCCTGTTTGTTTTTTTTGTTTTTACCTCTTGTACGAAGTAAAGGAAGTATTGTGATCGCGAAAAATTTCGGTTACCAGATTTCAACGGAAATATCCATTTTGACCATCCCTGAATCCATTTTGACTAGTTTCTGTGCGGTTGCACAGTGAAGATATTACATTATTCAATGATTTTCCTAGTGATATTTTGTGCTAATTTTCGAATTCTATTTTGTAATTCATCGATATCTTGGGGTCTATTACGATAAACAATACTTTTTAAGTGGTCCTTAGAAACTAATTCGTTACAAGTAGGATGATCTCGCTAGTCATTCTACCCCTTTCGGCCAATTCATCTTCCAGGAAAAAAGTATTTAAAATTTCACGTACCGAAGACCGAAATGAGGTGGGGCACTATTTTGTTGAAACCAAATATTTTGGAAGTTGGGACCAACAACGTCTTGAATGTTTGGAATGATATATCGAAAAGCAAAGCCTCATATTTCACTTCGTTTAAATTTCCATGAATAAATATAAACCCCATCAGTTGTTCACCAACTGCCCGTACATTTACTTTGACTGGATTTTGTGTCTCACGATACCAGTATGAATTAATATCAATCCAGTATCGACAATTATGGCGATTTACATTGCTAATTAAATAAAAAGTGGCCTCATCACTATAAACTATGTTATTTAACAAATTGGAAGGATTTGTACAAACATTGTTCATTATACTTTCGCAGAACTCAAGTCTTGATCGTAGTCATCTTAATCAAGTTCTTGAATTTTGAAGGGTTTGAAATTTTCACTTTTTAATGTTCGAATCGCTGAACTTTGGCAAATGTTATATTCTCGTCCTGAGTCGAAGAATGAGGATTCTTTATAAATTCTTGTATAATATCTAACTTTTTGTTCTTATCTGTTGCAGATATAGACCTCCCTTGTTTTCCCTTATTTTTCATTTTCCCTTTTTCTTCAAATCGTTTGATAATTTTTGATACTGTACCTTTTGAAATAGGGTTACGATTATTAAATTTTGCATTGAACAATTCACAAACTTCATTATACGACCTAACTATCAAAGCTCCTCATCATTAAAACTGTGACCCTCTCTTCTGTTCACTAAGCGACATGTTGGTAGCAATGTTAGCAGATAGCACAGAAAAAATTAATTCAATAAAAAACAATTAAATAAAAAAGGTAAAAAAGGTGTAAAATACAAAAGTGGCTTACAAAGGTAAATGTTGTAAAGGTAAACAAAATCAATTAGCCAACCGATCACTATGAATTCTCATAAGAAATTAACAATGTAAAATGAAACACTCTAGATGAAATATTGTACAACAATGAAGGAAGCTTTATTTTTGCAACAGTGGGAAGAGACCATCAATGATCAACTGATGAACATGATTAGGTAAAATCATTTTTGTTTATTCATTCATTAAATTGAACAAAACGATAATTTTGTGTTAAAAAATAAAAAAAAATAAAATTAAAATTCAACTTTTAATTAATTAGATTAAATTTTAATTTAATTTTATTTTATTATTTGAACTAACTAAATTTAGTAATTATCAAAATAAAAAATTTATCCTGCCGCCATTTTGGGTACAGACATCTTGCCAACTTTCTTTTAAACTATTTTTCTTGTCTTAAAGATACCTTTAAAGGGATGTATCAAAGAGGATGCTAACATTTAAAATTTTTGAGTTGCAACCTCTGGCCCACCTTTCAAGAAGGGGTTGAAATTCTATTTCTCGTCAAAAGTAACAGTAAAAATTTAAAGTGGAAAAGTTTAAAAGTAAAAGTAAAAAAGTATTTGACCGATACCTTATCCAGTAAGTTATGGTATTCTATCTGGAAACGGTATTAACGTTGTTGAGGGGTTCCCATAATTTTGGATTCACTCTTTTATAAATATGTAAAATATATATAAAATCTACCATTATATATATATATATATATATATATATCTCAATGAAAATTCTTTTTTTCTTCATGTAGGTTTTTTAAATCAGTGAATTTGAAAAATTCATGATGTTATTTATTTATGGTAAACATTTTGAGTGTTAAAAAAAAACAAAAAATTCAACGAATGAAGTCAGTTTATAATTTCAAATATTTCTTTAGTAATTTATAAGTTACTTCTATAATTTTCAAAACTTATTTTAATAAAATTTATATATTTCTTTTTTTACAAGAAAATATTTTAACAAGACTAAATATCTGTACATATAAGAAAGTGTCAAAAAAATACTCCTACATTAAATATTAGAAAAAGTAAACTGTTTTTATGTAATAAAAATTTACGTCAATTTGGAAACGATTGCATTAAATTGACTTCCTGAAAAATCTTTTACTCCACCGTAGCCGACTACAAAAATATTTAATAATGCTTTAATACAAGGAACTGTACATTTAATAAATTTTATACCTTCATTTAAAAGACCTGTAAAATTAAACGAAATAACATCTTTCGCAGCATCTTTAAATATAGCAATACATTTAAAGGCACATAATTCAAGAAATGATTTTGCTGCATTTCCAGTATCTAAAGCAGATTTTATTAATGATTTATCCGTATTTCCTGTATCATCAGAGGTCTTATCTATTCCAGATAATTCTTTTGTTATTAATTCTTTTGCTTCTTTTAAACAATCCTTCTGATTTGGTGGTTTTTCTTTTTGACCGGTTCCAAAATTAAAAATAGGTGCATTTTCAGTTACCTAAACACACAAAAATGAAAACAACGTTGAAAAAATTTTCCTTTCAAAAATAAAATATATAATTACGAGTACTTTGTGTTTTCATATCCTGTTCTTATTCTCATGCATCCCTAATTTACATGATTTAAATGAACGATCAACGTCCACTTTATAAACATGGTTGATGTTACTTAGCTTCAATATTTCGAAACAGTGTTATAGGATGGGTGAGACTGTTTACAAAGATCAATATATACATTTTTTTTTAATAAAAAAGATATAATTTTTTTCAAATTAAAATATCGTACTAGGATTCGAACGTATATTTAAAATATTTTCTGTTTATCAGTCTTTATAAACAGAAAAACGGGACTAAAACAAATAATAGGAATTTTTTAATTCTTAGGTGAATTTATACGTTTAAAATAAACATCAGCGGCCATAGAAAAAGTAGTACAGTACTTCCGCTTCCTATTAAATTAAATAGTTCACTTGAATTGAGAAACATACAGAACATTTTATATGAATATATATATATATATATAAATAAACATATAGCACTTCTTCTATGAATATGTCTATATGCTACACAACTAAAGGGCATTTTATGTGTATCTGTTTTTCTGTGTATCCGTCCTCGTTAGCTTACCACCGGAATATACCGATCACTAGCGGAAAATCCCGATTTGTTAGTACATGTCTCGTGGTAGTAAGGTGTATGCTTGTTATATTATTATAAATCGATATAAATCCGAAATATATATTAATAATATATTTTTCTATTTATGTGATTTTTTTCTTCATAAAATAATGAACTATAACCAGAAAGTAGGCACCGGAATGTATCAATCACTAGTAACGGAAAATCCCAATTCGTAGGTATCAATTTCTAGAGTTAAATTTCTAATTTAATTTTCGTTATATCAATTTTTATCATTAAAAAAAAAAATTTACACAAGAGGTAATCAATTCTGGACATCTAATAATCCCATTCCGAGACGCCACCTGCCATGACAACCCGCTTGGAGGGCCTAGCTGCGGAGAGCGTGCCTATGGCCGCCTCTGCAGCTACTGTATATACTGTGTACTGTATTTGGTTTTCAGTCTATTGTTTTATATAAAAAAAAAGATTAAAAAACTAAATAAAATTTTTACATACATTAAAATCATCATCAATATTTCTTTGAATGCAAAAATTTTACGTCTTAAAATTCCAAAATGGCAAACATTCCAATATTCTGAAATATTTAATTCAGAGACTATTATTTTATTAAAGTTATATTTCATTTAAAATATTAAAAACTTCATTATGAATACATGTTATTTGTTCAAATTTGATATATACCTGATAAAACATTTATTAGTTGTCGAGTGAGTGAATTTTAAATGGTTATAATAAATCCATCAGAGAAAATAATATTTATATCAAAATTTATCTTTTTCATTAAAAGTTCATAAAACAGATGGTTGGTAGGTTGTTTAATTACAGTTTCGTATCAAGTTAAATGTATAACTGTGTAATATATTAAATTAAACTCAAAATGTTCTGCACCGATTAAGCACAAATTTTAGCACGATATATAACCCGCATCAAAGATTGTTTTCATCTATTTTTAATAAATCTATCTATCTATTTTTAATTTGTACAGTTTTTTAATAAATAAGAGGCTAATAAATCACATGGAAATGTAAACAAAGGAAAACCAATCAGACCAATGCAAGATGGCCGCTGTCAAACACAACGACCAATCACAAAGAGCCCATATGCCCGTTGCCAATGTAAACAAAGTCACAACTGATAAAGTAACAAATTTCTTTGAATTATATTTAACAACTAAAACATCTGTATTTATTAAAAAAAAAAAAAAAACACCAAAACAAAAAGAAAAGCCACCAAGTAGGAAGACTTACAGTAAATAAATTAAAACACCCAACTTTCTTATAGCCCAGATAGTCTTAAGACTATGCAAACAAAAAAAGTCGAAATAAACAAATACACAGAAAATAATATCCCTACATAATGACCAAAAAATCCTTTGTTAGGTTAAATATTCACTTTTGTCTGAATTTACAGAAGGCATTTACAACGTAGCATTGAAAAAAAATGAAGATAAGTACTTAGCTAATGTAAATAAAGTTCTTAGTCAATTGGGAATGCCAGCACCCACCCGAGCTGCGATTGATTCATTTGATGTGGATTTACGCCGTGAACAGAGTTATAACATTGGTGATCTTCAGTAATATGTACAATCAAACATTCCCAAATTAACGCGTGAACAGAAAGGCATTTATGATCGCATAATGCAAATGATAAATGACGGAGTTGGGGGGCCTTCTTCTTGGATGCGCCAGGAGGAACTGGGAAAACACTCCTCATTAGATTGGTTCTAGCAACAGTTCGATCAAAAAATGACATAGCCTTAGCTCTTGCTTCGTCTGGAATAGCTGCGACATTGTTACCAGGTGGAAGGACTGCGCATTCATCTCTGAAGTTGCCATTAAACATGCAAATCATCGAGACTCCCACGTGCAATATTTCCAAAGCATTCTGTATAGGAAAAGTATTACAAAAATGTAAACTCATTGTTTGGGATGAATGCACGATGGCACATAAAAAATCGCTTAAAGCTCTTGATCGATCGTTACGAGATTTGCGTGAAAACGTTCACCTATTCGGGAATGCTTTGATATTGCTCGCAGGAGATTTTAGGCAAACATTGCCTGTAATTTCTCGATCGACACCAGCAGACGAAATAAATGCTTGCCTGAAATATTCAACACTGTGGCGACACGTACGTACATTGCAGTTGACTACGAATATGCGTGTCCAGTTGCAGAATGATCCATCAGCTGAGGTATTCTCACGACAGTTACTGGACATTCGAAACTGACAGCTGCCAGTCGATGAGACGTCTAGACGAATATCATTTCCTGATAACTTTTATAATTTAGTAACATCGAAAGAAGAACTGATCGAAAAAGTATTTCCTGATATTCAAATTAATCATAGAAATCACGATTGGCTCGGTGAACGAGCTATCCTTGCCGCAAAGAATAAAGATGTCTATTAACTTAATAATGTTATTCAATCCAGCATTCAAAGTGAGGAAATTACATATAAGTCGATAGACATCGTTGTGGAAGCAGATGAAGTAGTTAATTATCCAACGGAATTTTTAAACTCACTTAATCTGCCAGGGATGCCACCACACATATTAAAATTGAAAATAGGTGTGCCAATCATCCTGTTGCGGAATATTAATCAGCCAAAACTCTGCAACGGCACGCGACTTGCAGTTAAGAAATTTATGAATAACGTTGGAACCAACGATTTTAACGGGGTCTTTCAAAGGTGAAGATGTCCTCATTCCTCGAATACCCATGATCCCGACCGATACACCATTTTAATTTAAAAGATTACAATTCCCAATTCGATTGGCATTTGCAATCACAATCAATAAAGCTCAAGGTCAATCTTTAGAATTGTGTGGTTTAGATTTAGATGCGGATTGCTTCTCACATGGGCAACTGTATGTTCCGTGTTCCCGAGTCGGCAAACCAGATAACCTTTATATCTACGCAGACAGTGGAAAGCAAAAAATATTGTATATCCACAAGTATTGCAAAATTAATCTTTTATGAAACGTATGCTTTGTTTTGTTTCTCATTTCTCATTCATGCAACCACAATGTGCCACAGCGAAGGGTGGCGGGTACAGCTTGTTAAATAATAATATTTCAAAAAAAATTTCAAAATTGCACCCCAACACCAATAAATACACTAAATAAATTAGTAGCTAAGTGGGTATCGTGTGTCATTAGTAACCCCTCTTACTACAAGGAGCACTGATGTACAGCTGGCTGCTGCAGTCGGCTTCTATGTTGTAACGTCGCAGGTGAGCGGTAGAATTAAATAAATGAATAATGTTTAGTGTAAAAAAGTACTTAAAGTGGCCGCTAATACCGCTACACCAGCGCGAATGAAATATTGTATGCCACGAGATGTTAACTAAGAATCATTGAATTAAATAAACAAAAAATATTTATTTAAATAAAATGATAAATATTTTTAATTAAGTTGTGAGTTTGTGTGTGTGTGTGTGTGTGTAAGCCCCGTGCATCAGAAAAAAGCCGCGTGGCGGGAAAGTCCTAAAATTGTACAAGCTTTTTTAAAGCTCGTATCAGTTTTTTTTATACTACTAATAAAATCGTTCAAATATTCACACAATGCATACCCAGTATAAATATATATACTGGGTATATTGAATGTATGTATATATATATATATATATATATATATATATATATATATAATATATTTTTTCTTTTTTTTTTTAATTATCTACACATTCCGTGAATTCAATCCATTCCTTTGTATCAGTCGATATAGGCCTAATTTCAGTCTTAACAGAATTATACATCTTTATTTTTTTGTATTTTCAATAAAAAAATTTAGGTTGTTTTGCTGATTTCATATCTACTACAAAATTTTATGAATCTGTTTATTTTATATGTTCTAAACGTGACCTAAAAACGGTAAGTGACTTTGGTTTTTTGTTTTAAATTTTGCTACTGCTCCAATTTTTATCACAATATTTCAAACGTTTTTATTTACCTCTACACCCAGCCATTTAATTTTCGTTACTTTATGATCTTCAACATTATACTTAATATTACCTCATCTTTTGCTTCTATGTATGTTCTATTGTTTATGTTTCATTACTATGAAGCATTTGTTATTCTTCGAAAAATATTAAAAACCTTCTTTCAGTTATCAAGGATAAACCATATTTTTAATACTAGTAGAATTCTGTTTTAAAGAAATGTGTTTTCTACTCTAATTCTCGTTTTATATATATATCCTTTGTAATGTTATATCTATAATATCAAAATACCTTTAGTATATATTTTAATGTATATTAAAATACGTACATATTGTAAATATTACAAGTACATTTTGTACAAATGTGCAGTGTGTACAATATTGTACATGTAGTATATTTTTATTGCTGACATATTTTCACTTTATAGCCGGATATTAAATAATTTTATTTCTTATTGAAAATACTATTCATAAATTTTACAAGAAATCATTCCGACATAACAATTTGGCAAACTTAGGTTTACAATATTCATAAATAAATAATTTTTAACTGCTTTTAATTACCTATTATATGCAATTTTGTTGTATTACATACATACACAATTTGTTATATACATTAATTTACACAATGAAAAATTTATTACAAAACCTACACACAAAATTACAAAAATAATAATTTACAAAGACTAAATTTTTCAGGTTTAAATCTTTTCAACCAAGCAAAGTCTAGTCAAGTGACGTTCACCATGAGGAGAGGAGACTATCCGCAGGTAAACCTGGATGGCGTTTTGATCTTTTATACCAACAGCGTAAATTACCTGTGTTATATCCTGGATCGTCAGCTGATATGGAAGGTTTATATTCGAGAAAAGAGGAAGCAATTATACGTCAATTTTAAGGAAATGTACTCGTTGCTGAGCAAGAGATTTCTGTTATCTTTATCTAATAAACCTGGAATTGTACCCAGCAGTCCTGAAACCGATTTGCAATTCTGGTACTGAAGTATAGGAATCAACAACAAGCAAGAGCAACTTCGAGATATTACAGCCGTGGGTTACCAAAAATATTAAGATCCATGAATATTTTTGGATTTACGTCGTGTCCGGGAAGAGATAAAACACTTCAGTTCTAAGTATGAACTACACCTAACTAACCTTATGAACCGCTTAACCATTAACCTCTTGGACAACGGTAGGGACTTTAGGAGGCTTAAACGCCTCCACCTACTAGGCCTTAGTGACTCTCATGTGATTTATGATGATTTGATTTGCGATGTAATTATGAAATGATGATGATTATGATAGTGGCTGTAGTATGGTTATCTGATTTATGATGTATTTGCGTTGTCTATGTTAACACATCCAGTTTAGTTAGTTCTCTATTTCTATATACTCGTACTTTTCTTTTTTTGTACTTTGTATTTCATTTTTTTCTTTCTCAATATTCTTCTATTTCTTAATTTTTTGGTTCTTTGTTGTTGTTTCGCCTGTGTTATTAGACTTCACAGTGTATGAACGCTCTTCAAAATGTTTGATACTAATTTTAATTATTGTGGAGTTTTGATGGAAATTTCCTATCCAGTATGTGTATGATAAGATTTACTTAAAATCTCTCTACGTTGTACGCTATAATAAATAAAATTTGGAACTAAAAAAAAATCTTACGTTAGCAGCACTTTAATAATAAAGTACTAAACAACGTTGAAAGGTTTTTTTATAGTTAATCAAATTTATATGTAACTAAATGACTTTCACGAAAATATATATATATTTTTTTAACGAGGGTTATTTATTATTTTTCTACCTAGGTAGATTTATTGACATTTTTATATTATTTATTATTCAATATTTTTAAGATAAATAATATGTAAATGAAATTAATATTAAAATATTGCAATGGAGAAACATCATACACAGTTATAGAAATATTTAATAAAATTTCAGAATTTAACTTTCACAGTTATCTCGCTTGCTTCACAGTTGGTAAATACTGTGTTATAATTATATAAAAAAAATCTGATATGAACACCACAGGACTTGCTTGTAGGCCTATTAAATTACATATACACATTTTTTAAATGAAAAGTACATAAAATTTTATTTCATTAATAACTTCATAATTTTTTCTTTTTTTTATTGTTATTGTTGAATTATTATTTATTGTAATAATCCCATTTTACAAGCGGTTAATAATTATTAATAAATATATTAATTTAAAATAAAAAAAAGAAAAAAAGAAAAAAAGGAGATGATGTTTGATTCGAACCAATGTGCCTTCCCCTTGTAAGATCCAAATATTTCATTAATTAAAATTTTATTTGGCTATAACTCTGGAACCATTGAAAATAGGTACCACTTGTGATATATCATTGAAAAGCTCTCACTGGATGGCTTATTACTGCAGTTAAGAAAAGGTTTGTGGACACTTTTGGACCAGTCAATTGCAATCAAAAGGGGAGGTGCACAACTGGATGTTACAACATTCCTAAATAAAAAATTGTAACATCCTACAGCTAATCGTTTTTGAGTTATGCGAGATACATCGTACATACATACGTTCGTAAGTACAGACGTCACGCCGAAACTAGTCAAAATGGATTCAGGGATGAACAAAATAGATATTTCCTTTGAAATTTGAAAACCGAAATTTTTCGTGATCACAATATTTCCTTTATTTCGTACATGAAAGTAAAAATTAACAAATAAATATACAAACAAAAAATTTAAATGAAGTATAAAATCAGCTGGAATTATGATTATAAATGTGTTGCCAATTGTAATAATTTACTACGTCTTTAAGGAAATCGTCAATTTCAAAAATTATTTGATAATTGATCATTTTATGTTTTTAACTTTATAAATGTAGAATTAATTATTTTTTCGAGTACATTCATCGTTTCATTGTCATTGCAAATTTCTAAATTATTATTGTAACTGTGATATTTTATACGGATTTGAATACTCGTTCGTGGATACCGGTGTTCTTTGGTGGTTGGGTTTCAATTAACCACACATCTCAGAAATGGTAGAACTGAGACTGTACAAGACTACACTTCATTTACATTCATTCATATCATTCTCATTCATCCTCTGAAGTAATAACTTACGGTAGTTTCGGAGACTAATAAAAAAGGGAGATGGTCAGCCATGGTACATATGTTTATTTTCTTACTTTTACAGGTTATAATTTTCTGTGAATTTTTTTTGAACGATCTGATGGTTTTACCCATAAATATGTTATTATATTCATTAAACTTAATTTTGTGTATTCCAACAAAATTTTCAACATTATAATGCCTGTAAAAACAATAAAAAAGGCATATCTAACATGACTAACCATCTGTTTTTATTCTTCTGTTTAGCCTCCGGAACCACCGTAAGGTGTAACTTCAGAGGATGAATGAGGATGATATGAATATGAAGTGTAGTCTTATACAGTCTCAGTTCTACCATTCCTGAGATGTGTGGTTAATTGAAACTCAACCACCAAAGAACACCGGTATCCACAATCTAGTATTGAAATCGATATTAAAGTAACTGCCTTTACTAGGATTTGAACCTTAGAACTATAGACTTCAAAATCTCAGCTGATTTGCGATGACGCGTTCATCGCTAGACCAACTCAGTGGGTATGTCTGACCGTCTGTTACAAAACAAACACACTATCACAGATTACAAAAGTTATTTGGGAATTTTTGAAATTTGCAATAACAATAAAAATATGTATATAATCAAAAATCCTACATTTATAAATTTAAAGAAAAACGTAAAATAATCAATCAATCAACAAATAATTTTTGAAAATGACTGAATGCTAGCTTCCTTAGATTCATAGCCCTGCGGAGGATGGCTGAGGGGAGTCTGGTGCTGTTGTAGATGTATAGATAGAATAGCAACACAGATGGTTGGGGGTCCCTCAGCATGCTTACTTTGCCAAGACAGGTGTTTTGGCATCGACTCCCGTTTAGCTTAGACATCTCTGTTAGGATGAGATAAATGTTTGGAGAACCTGTGATGGAACTGCACATGCTGTAATGGAGGGTGTAGGCATTTACCGCGCTCCCGAAAGCGGATCAGAGCAGAGAGAAATACGGTATGTTTTCATTAGAAGCTTGTTAAATTTTTAAATCTTTTACTTCATTTTTAAACGAATCAAGGGGATTTGAAGTAAATTGAATTGTAGGACAAAATTTTTGTTACGATCAACGCTTGTTTTTATGGTACGAGAATAGTATTTTTGGTATTTAAAGACCCAATCAAGAAACTATTTGAGTGCATAGACAGTGTGTGAAACCTTCGGTGTTAGAGGAAGGCACGGGGATCGCACTTCCGCGAATCGGTTAATTTGATAGTTGAGGGTTGTAAGTTATGGTAGTTGGTCGTGGTTGGGAGAGACCTTATGAAGGCGATAGTATCTTGTATAAATACACTGATGGAAATGTCTGTCGACGCGTTTGCATCGGTGGCATCTTACAGAGGTCATGCTGATGACTGTATTGTATTAATAAGTTCAGAGGGTCTAAAGGACGACCTCCAATAAAGCTCATTAGAGCTATGAACGGAGGGGATGTTGAAGCGACCGCTATCGTCACAAGGTATCTTCCCCTACGGGGTCAAGATGAGGAAACGTTTAACAGAATCTATGAAGTACGTAGTAGCTTATAATTAGATTATAAATTAAATAATATATCAGTTATAAAACGAGTCGCTTTCTGTAAGAGTAAAGATAGTCATTATACTGTAAACTGTCTCTGTGATGGACAGTGTTGTTATTTGCAAGGATGATTTAACTTTTAGATTTTGATGGGCTTAACATCTTGATTTCTGCCGGTACAGAATGTAAAGAGAACATTTTATGACACCACTCGGCTTCAATGAATACTGTTATTTTCATAAGTGCTTTTTTCATATATCAGGCCATCTCAACCGTCATTTATGAAACTTAGAAAACCGAGAATGATTGTTGACGTATCATTTATCATTTAGTTTAACCACTTATGATAAAAGTGTTTTATTATTAAATGAGCTTACTGTTCGTTAAATTTAAATAAACACTTGTTAGTTACATTTTAATCAATACGTTATGCAAAACACATGGAATTTAGATATGTTAAACACACTTAATATTTTTGGTTATATTAAATATTACGAGTTTCAGTTGTCTGTTGAAATTCACTTGATATTGCATTCAACTGGCATTAAAAGTTTTTTACGTTATAGTACTTTTATCTAATTAAATAATCTTATTTGATCATTCAAAAACCAGATCGGTTGGAAGAAAAAATCTATTTTTAGTTATTTTGATTGGCAAAACCGATTTGGTTTAAATTATGTGTTATGGTTATATATATTATTATTGTGGTATATAGTTTTTTATGGTATATTATTTTGGGTTGGTTATTAACTTTCATTAAAAATAGCATTCGTTTTTTTGGTTTAATAAATTCCTTGTGGACTGATGAATTAGGTTTAACTAAAATTTAACCAGGAAAGATGATGCTTAGATACTCTACAACCATATATTTATATCAGCTGCTACACAAAGCTTTTGTAACACTGAAAATACATGTTAGGTTTCGAGTTAGGAAATAGAATATCCTTTCCTATTCATAAAATGTAACACTGCCAAGTTTCAAGGATCAATTAAAAGTTTATATAACTAGAGAAATTTATATCCAACTGGAACTAATCAAATGACCATCAACCTATGAATTATTCATCCTATGAATAATCAACCTATGAAAGTTGATAATGCAATTAGACTTGTAGTAACACGAGTTTATCAAACAAATGATAAAAGTAAATCCAAATTTTTTTCTCTTAAATATTTAATTTTTTTTTTTGAAATTCACTTTTGTAAGTGGGTAAAATTTATATCTGAGAAAAAATATAGATACAAAAAAAAATCCTTATCTCTATCATAGAAAAATTTATTTATGAACACATATTTTAGTAGCCTTAATGAATAATAACAAATTTGTTATTTTGGTTAGGAAAAAATAATACAACAATTAATTTCTGTATTTTTAAATGTGTACTTTAACGAGAATTGGATATTCATGTATGAATAAAAAAAAAAATATTTACCTAAAAATGCGCATATAAGATAATTATGATTTATAATTTATTCTAGAAAAGTCTTATTTAGTTGAAATTTAAAACGCGTACAAAAATGACGTATGACACCAGTGAATTAAACATGTGGGTAGTCCAGACACGAGACGAATATATCATATTTTACAGTAATTAACTCTGTCATGACTTCCATTAGTATATAATATCACATTCATAAATGATATTATGAGCTAGGTTTATACAATAACAAGATAGCAAATGGACTACAATGTTTTTCTTTTTTAAAGGTTGTTTTTATAAATGAAAAATTTCAGTTGCAGTTATTACCTAACTTATCTATATGTATTAAATAAAACACAATTTTCGTTTTTTGTTTGCTCTAATAATTCAAAAACTACTCAACAGATTTCGATAAAAATTTTCAAGTTTATTGTTATTTGTCCTGGGAATGTTTACATGTTACTGGTTAGCCTATATACATATACTTGTTAGCCTATCTTTTTCTGTTTAGCCTCTGGAACATCGTAAGGTATTATTTCAGTGGTTGAATGAGGATGATATGAATGAGTGTAAATAAAATGTAGTCTTGTACAGTCTCAGGTCAACCATTCCTGAGATGTGTGGTTAATTTAAACCCAACAACCAAACAACACCGATATCCACGACCTAATATTTAAATCCATTATATTTGTTAGCGTGGCATGAAATATTTGTTGTGTATAGAAATGAGTATAGAAATAGTATCGATAGTAAAGTAGTATCGATTGATACAGTCGTGAATCTATATAAATAAAAGATAATCTTTGTTTCTTGTGTGCCCTAATTTGGAAAATCCATGTTTTTCTCATGGTCAATTAAATGTTGCGTGCTCCCCTGAAGGAAAACCTAGCGATCTGTTTATATATGCACCAAAAACATTGTATATCCAGAGCACTGCAATGATTTTGATTTACATAATTGAAACGCAATATTGAATTGATATTGAACATTTTTTAAATTATTTTTGTAATATAATTTGTCAAATATAATGCAAAATTTATTTAATTCATACTCTGAAATTTAGTAAAAGCAAAGCATTGCCGGGTCCACTAGTTATGAATGAAAGAACCATTAAAAAATAACGATTTAAATGAATTCTATTTTTAATAATGAAAGTTTAAATATATTACAGAAAAAATATTTCAAAAGTTAAAGCTTTCTAAAACTTTACTTACGTAATTATTTTTCTTTTTTACAAAGTGGCGCACATCACTGTGCGCCACTTTGTAAAAAATGGTACGTCTACATCAAGATGAGAGAATTGAACGATCTTTAAAATATATTGATTCTGATATTCTCAGTTTTACCACAAATATTTGATATATAAGACATACCAAAAAAAATTGAAGTAATGTACGGCAACGAAAAATAAGGATTTTAAAATAAATTTTCTCTTACCGTTAATTAATTTGTATTTTTTGTGTTTTTTTTTTTTTATTATAATTAGCTACGGTAGCTAAAGAGGAGTTAAACTTTTAAATGGCAATTGATCAGAGAACAAGAACAGCGAAAATTCGTATTTATCATAGTGTTAGAAGAAGAAAGTAAAGCATTAGAGACTTTCTTTTACTAGGGAATGTTCACAGAGAAATACACTAACATTCCCAAATATTTTCTTGTCACGTACACCTTTCTATTTTTTAATTCATATTTTTAAAATAACATATGTGTATCTTCTCTTTTGACGTTAATCTTCATTCCACAAAACGTATACTGATGTCAAGTTGAGTAACATTATTATATATATATATATACAAAGGGGACGAGTAAATAAGGAATGAAACTCTAAAGGAAAATCTGTTTGTTTTGAATCCTATCTTATTTTAATAAAAAAATTATTGCTTTGTTTTATATTACAGAAAGTTATTTATTGTTAACAAGAAAATTATTTTCATTATTAAATATTTTAAAAATGAATATTATTCTAAAAGTACGAGTATATTAAAGTTACAAAAAGGAAACAATAAACCTTATACTTAACGTAGAAATACATTTTAGAATCTAAAAAAAGATTATTAATATTTTAGATTGTCTCCGTAGAAAAATCATTTGAACTTTCAGTTATGCCAGATTTTGATTTATTGTTTTTACACGACTGCCCAAAGAGGAGTGTAATATATTTAGGATGTATATACGTATTTTTGTTCCACCTTAGTAGCTCAACGGTTTAGATTTAGATTATATCCCGCGTTGGAATCCTTAAGTTACCGGGAGTGTCATAGGCTATATATATATATATATATATATATAATAAAATAGGGGAGATTTTCCGGTTGAAATACAAACTTTAACGAATTCAATTAATAAGCTGTGAACTGTGAGCCTCTATCACTGGATGAACTGGATTTGAACTGAATGACTCGATTCGTCGAATGAATATATTTAAAAATAATAGAATTAAATTTACGTTAAATAAAATAAAATAATATTAAATAAATTAAAAAAAATTCTATGTAATAATAATGGGCTTCCCATTGGGGCTGCTTATGAGGCTAGGAGTGGTGAGATGATGCGATCCCTTCGTGCGAAGCATCCTTTACTTATGAAAAAATGTCATTTATTAATATGATCTGTATATTTTCACCTACGTTAATGACAATAAAATGGCATGTGTTCTTGAAACATTTTTTTCCCAAAAAGGAGTGTAATATGTTTAGAGTATACTTACGTATGTTTGTTCTACCGTAACAGCTCAACGGTTGAACCGATTTAGGTTATGACTCCGCGTTGGAATCCTTACGTTACCGGGAGTATCATAGGCTATATAAATATACATATATTTATGTTTGAATAAAATTAAAAGATTTGAAAAAATTATACTGTATATAAAATTGTTACCTGCACTCTTTAATTATTCTACATTAGTAATTATTCTATGTTAAAGAGTAATGTTTTTTTTTTGGCAGTTGTGTTTTTTAATTTTGTAATATTTATATCTTGTTTACAAGAATGTACCAAGATTTGTTTTGTCTCTTTAAAAAGAAATACTTTATTGTTATTAAAAAGATGAACTCTTACTGATAACTAATTATTTACGGCTAAGTAAATTAAAGAATAAGAGCCAAATAAATAAAGTAACGAAAAAAATTAAAGATGAAGCTTTAATATCTATGTACAATTTTTGAAAGCGAAATAACAAAATCAACTAGATAAAAAATTTGAAATTAATAAAATGAAAAACATCGCCTGAATTCAAATGATGGATCTTTGATTTAATAGTAAAAAGATGATGACCGAGCAAACTGCATCGTCAGTTTTAAGTTTAAATTTTGAGTTCATGGAATCATAAAACGTGACTGTTGTTTGAGAACAACTTGTATTACCCAGTTGTCAGTTTAAAGACAATTACAAAAGCAGTAAAGTAAAAATAGAAAAAGTGATTCAACACCTGACAAATATTTCATATATGTTTTTCTAGCCCATTACTAGTTGAACAGGAAAGTTGAAATGTTACTATGGAAACGAATTACCAACAAAAGTTAATATCATTTACACCCCATTTCGTTCATTGAAAAGTGTCTATCATACTTTTACGTTAAATTATACAAAGTAATCTTTATAAAGTTTCTAACGATACAAATGTATGCATTTTTATTTTTTCCACCTCTTCGTATTCGAAAACCTATTTATTTTTTTACCCAGTAAAATAGTTTCATAGTACTTTTACTATGGAAATTTTCTCACTTAAATTTAATCATGGGAAAATTCCAATAAAATCTATTTTCTTTTTTAAAATATAAGTATTGCATTTATCGGAAAATTAAAATAAAATTAAAGCACATCTTAATTTCCTAGTTTGTAAAGAACGAAATTTTAGTTTCCATTTGTTAAAAGCCATCTTTAAAAATTGCTTCACATTTAAGAAGTGAATGATATTTTTTCTTCCTCTTAGAGGATAGAATGAAAATCTTTTTTTCAGTTAGAAATAATCGTATGTCTTTACAAAAATCTAATCATGACAAACCCGCACGAAATACACAGATAAATAGACCTAAAGTTTTTAAAAGATATAGAAAATTATAATATAAAAAAATTAATACATGGAAAAAACATCTGATCTGGACACCACATGACTTCCTTGTACGCCTATTAAATTTGATATACACATTTTTTTTAAATGAAAAGAACATAAAACTTTATTTTATTAATAACTTCTGATATTTATTTTTTTTATTATTATTGAATTATTATTTATTGTAATTTTTTTAATATTAATAATTATTAATAAATCCATATATTTAATTTTAAAAAAAGAGATGAAGTCGGATTTGAACCGATGTGCCTTCCTCTTCTAATATCCAAATATTTCATTAATTAAAATTTTATTTGGCTATAACTCTAGAACCGATCATAATAAGTACCACTTATGATATATCGTTGAAAAGCTCTGTATGAGGGCTTAATACTGCAGTTAAGAAAAAGACCAAAGTCCAAATTTTTTGGATTATGGGCTTTTTTGGACACTTTGGTACAGTTGATTACAATCATAAGGGGAAGTGCACAACTATATGTTACAACAGTCCTAAATCCAAAATTTCAACATCCATCGGCTAATCGTTTTTGAATTATGCAATAAACATACGTACGTAGTTATGTACAGACTTCGAGCCAAAACTAGTCAAAATGGATTCAGGGATTGACAAAATGGATGTTTCCTTGAAATCTGATAACCGAAAATTTTGCGATCACAATACTTCCTTTACTTCGTACAAAGAAGTAAAAAGTGTATTAGATTTTTTCGAACTCTATGCTGGTTCCATGTCAGTTACAAATAAATGGGTTAGATTCAGGTTGAGAAATCAGCAAAGATTTTGTTAATGTGGATGAGGCAATATGTATTCATCAGTAAATAATTTGGAATTACCGGTAATCTAGATCCAGGAGCAAGAAAGCATACTCATGAAGTATGCACATATTTTAAGATCCCCCAGATGATATATCAAATGTGATGCTTAAAAATAAGTAAAGTTCCAAATAAAAAAACAGATATAAGTTGGTAATACTTTTAAATTCTATTTTTATTTTTATAATGATCTATTTACGACTTTATTGTAATGAAAATCTTTACATTTATCTTCTGACCTATCTTCCTAATCTTCTAAAACTTTTATCATAATACGTGGTAATGACGAAATTACAAACGAACTTAATTTACTTAACTATTTACGAACTTTTTTAATTTCTTTTTTTTAACCACTTAAGAGCAACCGGTAACCGCCTAGAAGACGTTACTTCGGTCAGTCCCAAGTGACGTGGCTGAAGACTAGCCCACCCTTAGTGCATCTCCTGACGGGGTCCCTCTTGTATCATTGATACATCTCGACATCCCTCCCAGTTGCCATGGTGACTCTTCCCAAGAGGGCTACCCTTCCCTTCCCTATCACTTCGTCTGGGTCCGGATGTTTACCCCACGTATACCCTCCCTGACTCGCGCACCCACCTCACAAACCTTGAGGTTCCTCAATGCGTCATCAGAACGTCCTGATCCAGCTATCTGCTGGACACAATGCCCTCAGCAAAAAGGCTACCTCCCTGGCTCTGCACGTGTCCACAATTCGACCGCCTAGCGACAGAATCATTTTCGCTAGTTCCCCCTGAATTTTTTTTTTTAACTATTTACGAAGTAATTTACGGTTACCTATCTGTGAGTTAGACTTATAGACTCACACAGTGGAACATAAGGATAGCGTGAGATTTATGCACTTCTATACTAATCGCAGAATCTGGACTTACAGACTCTGTTATTATTTCTGTAATTGATTGAAAAAAAACTCCTTCACTGTGATAAGCACACGAATGCAATCTAACCTAAAATTTAGCCTTGTAAAAGAGACACTATTCTCTTATAATTAAATCAACATAATTATTTCTATAGAAGCAAAACTATTTTTCTGTATAAGTGACTAATTCCTGTACTATCTTTCTTCTTAAGGTTCTTACTACTACATTTTTATATTAAATAACCATTTTTTTTTTTAAATGACGGGCATCAACTGGTTTGGTCATTTCGCCCTACGTGAATGGGACCAGGATTCGAACCCAAGACCTCCGGATGAAAGGCTGAGACGTTACCACTTCTTCATCGAGATCGGTGAAGGGCGGAGTTAAATAATATTCTAACCGTAATTGAATAATAACCTATATAAATTATATTGTGATTTTATATTCCATTCCTAATAAAATAAATATTTTTCTCAAATATTATAATTATATTACAGCTGTCTTATGAGAAATATTTAAATGCTTTAGAAAGAATTAAAAAATTTTTCAAGCACGTCTATAAATTCAGATTTATTAAAAAAATAAAATTAAATGAAAAGCCTAAATATGTAACTATATAGCAAAGGAAATAAAAAAGTAACTATACAAAAGCCCGCTAGGCTGGTCCAGTGATTAACTCGTCAGCGGAAATCAGCAGATTTTGAATTCGAGAGTTCTAAGGTTCAAATCCTTGAAAAGGCAGTTACTTTTATACGAATTTGAATACTAGAACGTGGATACTATTGTTCTTTGGTGGTCGGGGTTCAATTAACCTTAGATTTCGGGAACGGTTGACCTTTTCTTTCTTTTTCCTGTTTAGCCTCCGGTAACTACCGTTTTAGATAATACTTCAGAGGATGAATGAGGATGATATGTATGAGTGTGAATGAAGTGTAGTCTTGTACATTCTCAGTTCGACCATACCTGAGTTGTGTGGTTAATTGAAACCCAACCACCAAACAACACCGGTATAGCTGGCTTTACTAGGACTTGAACGCTGGAACTCTCGACTTCCAAATCAGCTGATTTGGGAAAACGCGTTCACCACTAGACCAACCCGGTGGGTAGGAACGGTTGACCTGAGAATGTACAAGACTACACTTCATTTATATTCATACATATTACCCTCATTCATCCTCTGGAGTAATATCTTACAATGGTACCAGAGGATAAACAGAAAAGAAAAGAAAGTACCTATTCAAAACTTCGCCATGGACTACTGACGTCTTAATAGTGAAAATATCTATATTGACAAACAATGGCAAAAATCGATGAATCTATATCTTTACTAGTCTCAATCATATATATTCTACACTTTATTTTTATTTTTTACTAATGTGTACGTTGAAATCTGTTCAATTAGTAAACAATAACCAACCCCCACCACGGCCTAATGAGATAAACGAGGTGTCACGGCCTATGACATGTAAACGAGGTGTAGTCTTGTACAAACTCAGGCTGACCATTCCTGAGATATGTGGTTAATTGAACCCCAACTTCTAATGTACACCGTTGTATAGTATTCAAATCCACATAAAAGCAACTAACGTTTACTTGGATTTGAACCTCAGAATCTTCGATTTTGAAAACAGCTGTTACATAACTGATTTGTAATTGACGAGTTAATCCCGATAGGCTAATCATATATGAATGTAATCATTTCTTGAATACTATATTAATATATTTTTACATGTTTATCAACGATGGAATTACATTAACATGTAAAAAATACATGTTTAAAATAAAAATACCGACCAAAATTTCAGAACAATTGTATAAATAAATAGTATAAACGAAATCTACATACATACTGAAAAAACGAACGTTTTGTAAATAAAATAAAAAATATTTTACTACTATTTCGCAATTATGTTTTATATTTTAAAAAATATTTTATAATTTGATTAAAAAAATAAGATTAAAGAAGCCATTTTTCAAAGATAATATCTTACGTTAAAAATGCTGTGTAAAGTCACTACAATGATAAGTATTTGTTTTTTCATAATTTCCTTATATATTTGTATAAATATAAAAAAAATAATTGAAAACAAAAACACTATAAGATTTTTAAACTGTACATAGTTTGCAAGTACAATGGTTCAGACTGGGGAAAAAATTGTTTATCTGTAGATAATATTGTTCTATAATACTGATTTAAGTATTTTTATCACATGTAAATATCAGTAATCAATGAACATCATTACTAAGCAATAAAATTCATTTTTTTTAATCAGAAGCTCTATTCACAAGATCTGTTCTATTTACACTACTGAAATTTTATAATCAACTAGAATTAATTGTATGTTTTCACCATCCTAATTATTTTTATTGGAATTGATTTAGCACACTTACTTTTGACTTACATAGGAATATAATGGAATTTTTATTGGTTTTAATGAGTTCAGATACATTATGTAATTATTTTTTTTAAATTTTACTATTACTTATTTTATATATTTTAATATAGTTATGTAAAAATTATTTATATAATTTTTTTTTAATTTTTAATTGACGAAATATTTAACCTGTCATTTTAATCTAAACTAGTAATTCCAATTTTTCTCTCTAACTTACTAGAAAACTCAAGGGAACACTGGATAGGGAGTCATAATATTTGAAGTACAAATATTTGAAATTTCAATACTTTTAATTAAAATAAGTTGATAATATTAATAAATCGTAACAAATTAAGAAATAAGATGTTTTTTCACGAAAAAAATTTAGTTCCAGTTTTTAAGAAAAAAGACATTAATAATGTGAAAATTAATAATTTGTTTGTTTGCAGGTGGTTTGGAACCCTAAAAAAAATATTTTTGCAACTGTTTGATACATGTTAATCGACTTAAAAGTGGGAGGTGAGAACCTCTTCCTTCGGATTTGGTCCTTTTTGCAAGGACCAAATCGATTACTTTTACTTTGTTCTATTGAGGTGGTTAAATTCTAGAGTTCTTCTATGTAATTTAACGGCAAGATTTTTTAAATAAAAGGTTAATATTTATATATTAAGATTTATGTACCTCCACACTAATCGCAGAACTTGGACAAAATTCCCTTCCTGCTGTATCATTAATTTTATCTGGCGGGTAATTATTTATCTACTGGCGGTTATGTTTATTTTGCTTTATTTATTGACGGAATTATTTTCTGCGTTCCCATCCTTTACACCGGAAAGAAATTGTTTGACCAGCACTGACCTTGGGAGATTAGGCGCGTATAATCTTCGTCCTCCCGGCGTGATTACTCTTCAGTTTGTCCCCATAAGTCCTTTCGGAGCTAAAGCCTTCCGGGTTAGCAGAGATGAGCCTTTCGGAGACCCTAGTGTTTGAAGGATGTAGTGTGTTCCTCTTTTCGGAGGAAGCCGCATGTACTGCCAGTGACACGTCACAAACAAGGGACGCGGCTGCCGATGGGTCCTGAATCCAGAAAACTGCATGGGATTTGCGTTATCTTTCAAAATATTAATAAAAATATATAATTCAAAATGTTTTTTTTTGTCAGCATTATTACTTTCATGTTGATTTATATAGAAACTTTTATACTCCCACACCCAAAATCTTAGTCTTAAATCACACTGCAACCAGCCTCACTTAAGTAAAAGGTATTTTCCCTCTGCTTTTCTTAAAAATTACTATTTTAATATGAGTAGCATTTTTTGATAGTCTATATTTATTTTAAATAAAAATAGAACTAAGAAGTATAAAATAAAATTACATAAACATATATTAGAATCGACGTTAAAACATAAACGTTGTAAATACAGGTTAAAAAAAAATAAAATAAATAATTAAAATAACAACCACTGGTTTTGACATCAACTACTGGTTTAACTAACTACTGGTTTGATGCAGTTTGGAGAGCTGCATCAACCCAGTCAAATGACTGAAAACAAAAAAAAAATAATTAAAATAATTTTGGTTTTTGGCTAAGTGAAATATTATAACTTTATGGACCACTATCCAGTCAAAATAACCTCACATTTTTCCATGTTAAATTGAGGGTAACTCAAGAACGACTCAACCAATCTTCATCAAATTTTCACAAGCACAACTTCAGATAACCTATTTTTTTTTCTGTTTTTTTTGGTTTTTTTGTTTGGGGGCGAAAAACGCCTGTGCGTTATCATCGTTCGGAATTTTCTTTAAGAAAAAGGTAAAATAACTCTAAAATAATAAAATTTATAAGGTTTAAAATTAATATAAATCATATAATAAAAATTTATTAAAACAAAAGTCAAAAAAGTGAAATAAAACTCAAAACTAATATTGGAGACAGAGTCTTTAAAATATAAAAGTTAAAATAATAGAAAAACGAAACTATATAAAACTTACCTAATTCCGATAGGTTGTGTAAAAGGTTCCCTTCTCGGATAATAAAATTAAACACATAGAACGAAAAAAATCAAAATTGAAAGTAAAGGAAAAAAATTATCAAAAACTCTTCTAGCATAAAAATTTTAGATAAACTACTACAGCATATCTAAATTTCAATGAAATTGATCTAGTAGTTATGGAGATTTTCGAGCCGTAAAATTTTATACATAGATCTATGTATACTTCTATTAAGGAAACTCTATTTTAAGTAAATTATATTTCGGAAGTAAAAAGATTTTCTCAAAAAAAGATAAATAAAATAATTATGTCTTATTGAGATATTATCTCAAAAAGTAAAGAAAATTTAATTTCACCTTCTACTTCCACCATGCTCCCAGATTTTACTATTCTTCAGAAATTAGGTAAAATAAAATTAGTCAGAAAAATTGTGGAAAAATTTATATTTGCTCTATATTCTACATTCCCCAGCCCTAGATTTAGCTCGAAAAGAATTTCTTTTGCCGTTCCTCTACATTCTTTTTGCTTTTTTTCTTTCTCTTTTTTGGTAAAGATGCTTGCTTACTCGTTTCGCTTTTCATATGAACATACGTTCATATTTATAGACATATGCACAGACGAATAGTTTTTTCTACACGGAAAGAATTTTTTGTAACCCCCATCCATTTGTCCAAATAAAAAAAACATAAAGAGTAAGCTGAAATACGCGCGCGCGCACGCGCTCACACACACACACACACACACACACATACACTTACACTCGCTCTCTCACTCACAACCAAATTAAAAGTTCGTTTTCAACACAAAGAATTAAACTTGATCAAATTATTCTTAATTTATATTATTGTAACTTGATGTTTAGTTGAGAGTTAGTCACTTATTAATGTTTTAAACCGCAATCTAGTGTAAAAAAAATAAAAATTAAAATAAATTTTAAAGTATTAAATAGTAAAATATTTTACTTTATAATGGGTTTTTTTAGTTCGTAATAATTACTTAAGGCGATTTTATAATTAATTCGATTAGGTAGTTATTTTTAAAGTAGTTAAAAATATTCTACTAATAAATAACAATTATTTTGTTTAAATTTGATGTCATGCCTCATTAAAAAAAATTACAATAATTTTTAACTATTACCCCAATTTGGTAATAAAAGTGTATTGTATATATCTACAAACTTGAACAGTTTTATGAAGTACACTTAGTAAATCAAACTAAATTTTCCCAAAAAGTTAAAAAAAATTTACATGATATAAATTACATTGTTAATTATTTAGGATTAAATTGCATGAGATTAATAATTAATTATTCTTTGTTAATTATATATATATATATATATATATATATATATATATACATACATAATTCCAGTAATATTATGCTAAAAATATATGTAACTATGAGAAATAATGTCGTTTTAAACTAGAGAAAGCTAAATAAAAAAAGGAAAGAAAATTAATTGCTGTTACGACTCTTTTAACTAATGAAGAAATATTCCAACGGCCACTTTATCTCATAAAACTCATAGGGCAAACGAAAGCTGCATGAATTTAAAATAAGAATTAAAATAAATTATAATTACTTAAAAAAAAAATTAACAAAAAATAAATGTTATGGGTATATAATTTTTGATTTTATTTATTTTAATTAAAAAAAAACAACATAATTTATAAGATTTTTTTCAGATAGTTTACAACCTATATTTTTTATATCAATCGATAAACAATAACAAAATAGTAGAAAAAATATATAATTATGAAATAAATATAAGAAAAAAAACAATTCTCGGCAAACATGCTTTCTATATAATTATAAGAAACTTTATCTAATAGTGATGTAATATGAAGGAAAATTTTTTCTATAAATATTAATTAACTGCGTTTTCTTATGCAAAGTTTTTCAGGAATTTATTCGTTGAACAACAACGTTGAGTACAAACTTAATAAATTCTAATTAAAATTTTAAATAAATTCATGAATTTATCTATTTGAAAGGCTTGTTATTAACACTTCTTCACAACAAAAGATAGTAATGGATTTAAAGCTGATTAACTGCATTTTGTGAAAAGGATTGTAAAGCAAGAAAAAAATCTGATGTGGACACCACATGATGAACTAATTTTGCTCATTAATTAACGTGGTAAAAATTTTAGTACTACCTCATTTCACCGGGGTTGTTGAAAACCGAGCGAAATCTTTCACTAGCCGTAACTCGCAAACGAAACATTTTAGGGACATATGATTATATGAACTTTTTCCACGAGTAGAAAAGATTACGAAAGTTCCGGAGGAGCTTCGCAATACGGCTGTATATATATATATATATATATATATATATATATATATATAAATTTTTTTTTTTGTCGTTTAACATTTGTAGTTCGTTGTAAATGTAAGGCTCTCTGAAATTTTAATTAACTAAAAATTAGTCTACCATGTTATATTTAACAGCACCACACAAAGACAAGCGATTATTCTATCCTAACATTAAAACGTTTTAACGTTTTCATGTAGTCCCAAAGATATAATATTATATTTAACTAGTTGGTCGGGGCTCTTTTCGCTCGCCCGACCAACTAGCCAGTTTAGAATTTTGAAAAAGCACCAAGAACAACTAAAGTTTAGCACCTTAAAGAAGCACTAAACGTAAATTATTTTCACAATACAAAGGTTATGTATTTAGCCGGCCTCCGTGGCGCGAGTGGTAACGTCTTGGCTTTTAATCCGGAGGTCCCGGGTTCGACTACAAAATCATTCATCTCATCCTCTGAACAAAATCCCTAATAGTGGTCTCGGAGGTTAAAAAAAATTTACTTATATAGTTGTTTTTCAGGTTATATACTTTTATTTGTTTTCGATTTCAACGTATTTCAAAAAAGGTGTTATTATTATTAACACATTTTACTGACATTGTTATCTCATAATTTTTTTTTTTTTTGATTACAAATGATCACAAAATATTCTTTCATAAAATGTTTTAATGTTTGTTTTATTAGCATTTCATCGCGATGAACTTTTGTAGTGATTTTTTAGCTACAGCACTATATATCGATTTGCAACTTATGGAACCAAAAATGCACCTCAATAGACATTTTCAAGATCATTCTTCAATTTTTTTAAAAAACGATTTCTAATCAATAGCGCTTGTGCAGTAAATTTTCTCGGTTTACGGCCTTGATTTTGGATGTAGAAAGATTGTAAAAATTTCAAAAGTTCCTAAAAACCGAGATTTATCATTGCCTTCAATTTCATTTTTATATAGTATTTCATATAAAAATTATTTAAAAAAAACGAATTTTAAAATCTTTAATAACCGATAATTTTAAACAACGTTCGCCAACATATATATTTTTATTTAGCATATCGATAAATAATTAAAAAAAAAAAAAAAAAAAAAAACATAAAACCACCCTTGCAATAAAGAAATTTTTTGACAAATTAAATTTTTTTGTATATCTAGGGGTCCTTAATCTTAAATTTCAAAGAAATCAACTCATTTTTACATACCGGGTGATCATTTGAAAGTTACCACATTTATTATTCAACAGCTATCAGTCCCATCACATTTTTGTTTGCAGGTATATATAACACTCTCGGGGTGAACTTTTTTTAAATTATTTTCAAAGGAGTGAAGCTCGCCCTCTCCGCTACACCTACTCCAACTCAAAACTCTTAAGGAGCAACGGTAACATTTAATTACATTAATTGAGAATCCGAAAAAAATAATGAATTTTGGTGAAAAGAAAATTAAAATCCTCCTACCGTTTCCCTCACTAGGTGCGAAAAACCGTTTGGGGTAGTACTTTATTAAATTTCAGTCCAACCAAAATAACTATAAAATTAGGCGATATAACTTCTTAAACCATTTGAAATAATCATGACCTACAGCTTAAAACTGTGAAAACTATTTTTTAAATTTTCAACACAAAATTTCTCCTTAAATTGTTTCAGTTTAAAACAGTGTTTAAAACGTATTTATTTTCTAAATGAGACGATATAGCTTGTAACATCTCATTACAAGGCCCTTTGAATGACAAATAATTTGGTAAAAATAAACTAAAAATTGGTTCACTGGTATTGAAGTTTTGATTAAAAATGTGTTTTTTTTTTTAGATTATGTTAGGATTTCTTTTAGGTTATATTGGGATACAATGATACTGACCCAAAGCTTTATCTTCGCGTTTCACATCCGCTAGACCCCAAATCCACCGTCAGTTTAGTTTATATATACTTTTCACTTTATTGTGGACACGATAACTGCCGTAATTTTGCGCCAATCACTTTCAAATCGATACATAAAATATAACGACCCAAAATCTCAGTCGAGTTCGTTAATGGGAAAAATTCGACCATGGGGGCTTTTTAAAAAAAAACAATATCGCTAAAACTTTCTTATTAAGTAAAATATCGAATTCGTTTAAATTTCTTACTATTTTTTCGATAAGGATCTAAAACTTATCTAAGTTATCGGTTTAAAATGGTCGTTAGTCCTCTAAACATTACCTAAAAAGTTTCTCTGAAACAATTTTTGATATGACCAACCAACATGACAAGGGATGACCGAAATATTGCTGGAATTGTAAGATGGGGCTTATATGCTAACCGTGTGAAACTGTTTTTAAATGCAACCATTGTCGTATTGAGTAAATTTGAAGTTTTTCTTAACTTTAAAGTGAAATCATTTTTATCCCCTACTTAGCACCGGTGAAATCTACATCCGCCTTCCGGCGTGCCGTAAGGGATTTTTTAGTTTTCTTTTCGCAAAAATTCATTATTTTTTTCGTGTTGTCAATTAATGTAATTAAATGTTACCGTTGCTATTTAAATTTTTGAGTTGGGGTGGGTGTAGAGAGGGTTAAAACTGTTTTCGAAGGGAAGGAACCCACCCTGTTCCATCCCTTCGAAAACACTTTTAAAATAGTTCCCCCCGAGAATTTTATACATGCCTGAAAACAGAAATACGATGATGGGACTGATAGCTGTTGAATAATAAATGTGGTAACTTTTCAAATGATTACCCGGTATATAAATATGGGATTTTACGTTTTCTTATCAAATACTTAATAATTATGAAAAAAGCTTTACGATTGCTCAGAACACTTCAAAGCGAAACTGGTAATCTTATTGTAAATGTAGTCAACTTGATTATCCCTTGAAACGTTTACATCAAACAAACCGCCAAATGGGTAAATCCTGTGTGGGTAACTTCTAATGAGGATAATTTTCCTACGTGGGTAATCCATTCTTCAATAGAAATACGATAGTATTTCACTGGATTAGCATTAGCAGGTGCCAATTTTATATGAGGAGTATATTGCAAACTTTGTTACCATCCAATCAATATATGATTTTTTGAACTGTTATACCTGACAAATTAATTTTTTTCTACCTTTTCGAGTCTGAAATTAATATCCTATAATTATGAGTATTTAAATCGTTAATTCATCAGAAGTAACAAAATAGAAAAATATCAAACATTAAGTACTAGCTTATTTTATTTCTTCAAATGCCCTAAAATAACTTAACAAAAATGATAAATAAAAAAGACAATCAAGAAGATTGCTTCCTCTTGGCTAGTACATTAGCTTCCTCTTAAAGGTTTTGAAATGTTTATTTTTAAGGTAGTTTAATATTTACAACATTTTAACGTATATTTACTTCTCTGTTCTCTACTCTCTGCTTTATTTACTCTTTGCTTTGTAACTCTCCTTTACCTAAGGTTTCCTTTGATTCTTCAAGGCTGACGCTGACAGAGAAATTCTTCTTTTTTATTCTTAGATTATAATACCGCATATAACTTGTATAATATTTTCTAATTGGAATAAAAAATGTACTTGTCTATTCTCTCTATCTGTAGATTAATGTAATCTATTGATTACATTAATTATATCTTTCAGATATTAATAATAATAAACTGCTTTTGACAATTGACATCTTACAGGTTTTATAATATAGTACATCAGCACTTCTTTTAAATAATAGTATTTTTCACATTTAGATCAAACTAAAGGAAGATAATTAAAATATTATTTTGTGATTGTTCAATTTTATTATTTTGACTTTTGGTTAGAACTGTGCTAAAATATTTTCATAATACTTAACGTATTTCCACAATTAAAAAACGAATAAATTATCCAACAAAGTATCGTTACTTTAAAGTATTAGGTTTGCATATCCTCTTACTTAAAGGAAAAAAATATTATTTTACTTCTATTTCCTAATTATTAATTGCTAATTGAAAATGTATTTGCTATAGGAGAATGATGTCAATTAATATCTGAAGTAGAAACTACAAAATATATTTAAAAATTTCTAATATCACTTCATTTATAATATCCTGTTAATACCTTTATTGTGTTTTTCTTCAGGAAAAGATTAATTTTAGTTTAACCTGAAAATCATCTTAGTTATTGTTGACCCTGGTCAGTGTTTCCTTGAGGATGGTTTCGATCTTCATTATCAGTACAATAGACCTGTTATGATAGTCGGCCGAATATACATAAAGCTTATTATTTACTCGAGCAAGTCAAACCGCGTGTCTGAATTCTGTTCAGAAGTGATAACATTTTGATGTTTTGATAACATCTTCCAGAACAATAGTAATCACCAACTAATCTAATTTTTTTTTGCAAATTTAAATTTTAGATCTGATCCTTTATAGCTGTTTAATATATTTTCCTCTGAGTTACAAAATTCAAGTACAGTAAAGTCTTGTTTATAAAACATAAACAGGCCGGCAGAACATCAAATAAGGAAAATATTGGATAATAGGGAAGTATTAAGAAAAAGCCTATTAACTTCAAATCAAATTATTGCCCCCAGTGGGATGAATAACGCCTAGCTTGCACGGCGATTACCGGACCACTTAACGTGGAGAACATTATCGCCACCATGTTGCGGAGCCCCAAGAGTTTTGATACCATTGCAGGGTAAGTGGCGAGGATTCTTCAGGAGAAGGATCGAGGGCTCAGGGATGAGGGACAGCCCTGTGTGGAGCTGCGGTTCGCACGTGCTGTGAGCACGTGAGTGGGAGCAATGAGGCACGGGGACTCTTGTACCTCCGAGCGAAAAAGACCGAGTCCCAGCGGTGGTAATCCACTCGGGGTGTCCCTGTTAGAGGCATTGGCATAAAGACCGAATCCCAGCTCCCGAAATGGGGACCCAGAGACGGCATAGCCAGGAACTGGTGGATCCTGTTCTAGGGGTTTGAGGCGGGCGCAAAGTGAGATCCGACCGGCAGGCCGAAACGTGGACACTCCTCTGGGCTGTGTAATACTTAACTGCAGGATCCGGTCTGGGGAGAAAAAGAAAAAGAGAAAAAAAAAGTCGAACTATGTTATAATTTTACACATTACGAACCTAATAATCATGCTTTAGACAAAATAGGTAAAATTAACTGAAAAAAAATTAATTTATCAGTTACAGAAATGTCTGAAGTTTAATACAGTATGTACAGTACTTCAAAAGTTCGGCCTTGTGATGATTGAAAGATATTTTTAAGCGTAGTCTGTTTTCTTGACAAGTGCCGTTTCTTCGCTGCCAAGTCTAGCCATCTTTACATCATTATTCCTGCAGCTTCTTATTGTTGTTCGATGTACGAGTATTTAGTTTCGTTTTCTGAAGCTTTAGTTTTGTTCTTATGTGAAATTCTCTGAGGCTCCGCGGTGCTTGATCTTGAACATCAATTTCGTTCTCAACGCAATTGAAAAAAGTGACATTTTCATCAGTTATTTCATACTGATCATCATCCTTCATCTAACTTTCGATTTTCTTTTTTTTTAACATCCGGGACCTCCGGGACTCGGGATCTTCAGATGAAGGTCCCGAGTTCCATTTCTTGCAAAGATGCATCCTCACATTAAGGATATGTTGCACTAAAAGGTAGAATGATTTCTTCAGTTTCATCTGTGTTTCCCGTTTTCATACTTTCATAATCACCTATGAGCTTCTTCCATGAGTTGGAAGGTTTAATTTTGTAAGGTTGTTCCAGATTTGGATGAATCTAGTACATTGGGAAATTATGCTTTATCAAAATATCTCGTTTTTTTCGCCGTTTTGTTTTGTTTTCATCACGTTTTTATCAATTTTTTTCTTTTTTTACCATTTAATTTAGATTTTTTCTTTACCCTCCAGCTATTTCACCTGGTTTGTTGTTTGTGATTCTTTATGTAGCCGTAAGATATTTTTGTGTTTTGGACTTGATCAGGACTAAATAGTGTATTTATTTGGTTGTCATTGTTACATACTTCAGTGTACTGTATAAGATATGAATACATATATATATGCATTTATATTTCTTGATAATTTCAATGGAGACATCTCTTTGCATGACATTTGTTTATTGTAATCAGATTTACTTTTGGTTCTGATTAATTGGGACTGATTTTAATAAAAATAACTTTACTGGCAAAAAAATTTATAAAATTTCAAAAAAAAATTAACTTTTATCTAGCTTATAACTTATATTATAAGCTTTTTTTAACACTAAATAATAATTTAAACTTATTAACAATTATGTCCTAGTTCAAATAGTAAAAAATCGTGTTTCTGATTTTTTAGTGATAATTCTAATTAACAATACATAATTTAATGTTACTTATCAACTTGAATTCTCAGAATGGCGAAAAGAATTAACCCTTACCTACTTGGAAGTAACTGCAAAAGTCAGCAGTTTTAGGTGAAGCCTAACTTTTGTTATCTTCATTACAACTATATAAGAGAATCGTTAACTACACATTCTGACTCGGCAATCCAGTTATTTCTCTACTGTTTGTATTGATTTGACAATATTTTTAAGATATCTACAATTGTCTTTGTATCATCGCTATTCAAAATATAATGGCTCATTTTTGCGCACAGGATTTTCCCTTATATTAATCGCTCTCTCACTCTCTCTCTCTCTCTCTCTCTCTCTCTCTCTCTCTCTCGTATTTGTGTGTGTACACGTTTTAAAGCATTTTTACTCAAATTTTCCATATATCTTTTTTCTTTGTTTTTCCGATATAAGCTCTTTATCTAATTTTACTAAATGAGCTTCTGCCTTTTCATTAAAACGTTGTTGGTAAATCTTTTCTATTATTTGACTGCTTTTAAGTTTGATCCAATTAAACATATGTAATATTTTTTAAAATGGCCAAATTTTAAGAGACAAAATGAGAGAAATTTTCGGTACGACTACGGCGGCACCAATGATTTTAATATATACAGTAGAATCCTGCTTATCCAAACTTCGGGTTAACCGAAACCCGGATAATCCGAAACGAAAATATATTTAAATAATCTTTACTGTATTCTGCATTTAAAAAGAGATAATTAAACAACGTTATTTGAAAACCACAGATAAAAACCGATTAAAACCAAAATGCAGTAAAGTAGGCCGCCTGATGTGCTTTTATGGAAGCGCAGCATTGTGGTTGAATATGAATCGTATCACTGTCTATACTTAAAGATAAAATACGACTATTGTTTCATATAGTCTGCGGTAATTTTCATTGGTGGAACGGAGTAAAATTTAACAATAATGTCGTGTAAACGTAAATGTGTAGCCATTGAAAAAAAATTATAAACTGTAAGAAGAGTTCAAAATAGTGATATTTTTGCGTAATATAACAAGACATTTCGGTGGCGGAGTTTCCACGGTTTCAGACTAGATTACATTCAAAGACAAATTCGAACAGTATAATATTAAAACATCGAATAGGAAAATAATAAAACTGTCTGAATATAAAAAAACTAAATGAATTTATATTTTTATTGTTTCACGTAGAACAACGAAAAAGACTTCCAATATTTGGCATTATGATTCAGGTAATGACTAGAATGTAAGCAAAAATGTTCGGTGATGACTATGTGAACTTTACGGTCAGTTCAGTTTGGTTGGATAGGTGGAAAATCAGATACGGAATTTGTCGATTAAATATTTGTGGGGATCAGTTATCGGCTGATAAAAACGCCACCGAATTTTCAAAAATGAATTTAAAACAGTAACAGAGGATTATACAAAAGACCAACTTTTTAATGATGTTGAATCCGAATTAAGTTATCCCAAGAAATCGTTTGCACTGAGAGATAAAATATTGGTTCCGGGTCATAGGATGAACCAGGACAGAATAATTTTGTTAGCATTCAGTAATGCTTCGGGAAATTTTCCATTAATGTGTATCGATAAATTCAAAATTTCTTGAGCAATAAAAAATATTTCAAAAAAATGCACTTTTAGTACATTTTTTTCGTGCGATTTATATAAAAAAATGATTTAATGAATTACTTGTACCCAGCATTGAAACGTTTTTAGCTGAAAAATATTATCTCGAAAAGCAGTTTTATTTGTTGACAATGTCCATCTAAAAAATTTATCAAGTTGTAATATTTGGGTGAAATTTTTTTAACCAATGAAATAAGCCTATTGAAACCAATAAGCCAAAGTATTTTTGCAGTTTCTTTTAGATGAATGTCACTCATCTAGAACTGTTCCAGATTTATTAAAACTGATAAACATGAGAAAGGTTATTTGCTGGTGTACCTAATCGTAGCAGAAAATAACTCAATGTAATCTCGAAAAAATCATGGAACCAACTGTTTGACAGAAAGTCTGCCACTGACCTGACGAAAGATGCTATCATATCAGGAGCTTTCAGAATTACTGAGCTGGTAAGGAAAATTCCCGGGTGCGAAAACACGGAGGAAAAGGAAGTTAAGGATTGGTTAGCAGTTGATGACGAAGTGCAGGAATTCACTGATGAAAAAATAGTGGTTGCCGTGTTAGAAACTAAAGTACCAGAAGATGAACACAGGTATGAACATTGTTGCAGACGACGAGAGGGTGACAGCTGAGGAGGCGTTCAATGTTTTAGAGGTAAAAAACGACTACTATGTTAATTAGTTTGACTTCATTAAACACCCAGGTTTTATGTAAATTATAAATTTACGCACCGAAATTTCTCTAAGCCGTATTATTATCTTGCAGGTATCGTAACGGTACGTTGAACAAAGCAATCAGTCAACACCCAATAACGTAATGTTAATTGACATAGTATAAATGTTGAAATTGGTGCGATATTGCAACAAGAAAACGGGTAGAAAATCAAATTGAGAGAAACTTTTCTGATTTTTTCCCGAATAAAATAATTAAAAAGCTATGGCAAATATCTTCTAATTAAATCGCTTAAATAAAATTTTTTTAGAAAAATTAATGTTCTCTTTTTCCAATAAAATAAACTTTTTTCTTTTTTATTTAGTGAACCCGGCTTATCTGAAATATTAGGTTATCCGAAATCGGCCCGTCCCCTTCATATCGGATAAACAGAATTATGCCTGTATAAAGAGTAATCTCTAAAAATTATTTATTATAATTATTGCAAGTAAAATAAATTTCGTAAACATTAAATATTCTCAATTTTCAGATGTATGTAAATTATTCAATGTGGTCTCGTTAACGATTTCATAGAGGGTAAGTACAATTTACATTTAGCTCAATAATAAGGAAGCGAGTATATTAATTTATCAGGATTTAGTAATGAAGAAATGAAAGACAGATTTTAAAAATATTTTTATTTATTTTAAACACCCATATCTAGTAATATAAGTGTTGAGAAAATATATAATATACAAAAATATACTGATTCCTACATAAGTTAAGTAATAGATAATTTTACATGATTAAAAAATTTAAATGAAAGTAAAGTTGTGAAGAATTGTTTTGTATTTTAACATAAAAAAGGACTCTTATCTAATATTTTACTTAACGTGTTGAATTACGTACGCTATTAAAGATTTGAAGGACTGATTGAAAAATATTTAACAAGTTTTTCAGAGTTCTGACATATCTATTCAATTTCGATATCATATGTAATAATAAGACTGTACTGGGGGGAAATTATTTTCTGTAGTTCAACAAGGAGGTAGAATCTGATAATCAATATGGAAGTAAAACCACATGAACAGAAATTTTAAAAGGACTGTAAATGATACAGGGAGTTTTAAGAGGGTGATTTGTTGTTTGAAAGAGGGAATAATTATTTGAGTACAATTCTTATTGAAAAAAAGATGAGCTGTTTAAATAAATATGTGTAGGGATTTGAGTACTTCATATCTGTGCATGACAACAAAATTTTGAGCACAAAGAAGAGATAGGGATTAGAACTTTTTCAACCATTCAGATATTATTATGTAAATATAAGCTACATTTTTAAAATTATATTTAAAAATGTAAATAAAAGAAACCTTACAAATAGAAACTTAAATATAAACTCTGAAAATAATTTAAAAAACTGCTAAATAATTAACTTGGCCAACTAGCCAGTTACGTTGAGCGAAATTGTCATAATAAAACGAATACGGCCACCCATCCGTCACCGATCTGCTCTGCATTACATAAAAATTCATTACTTTAATTGCGAATAGTCTTGTTTGATTTTGGGTGTTTGATACAGATGCATTAAAGTAAATTGAATTACTTCGAAGTAGAATAATATAATAGAAAAAAATAGTTTATTGTTAGAAACAAAAGATGTAGTATCCACTGAAAGATGGATAAATGAGAAAGTATAATTTAGATTTATGAATAGAATAAAAGATAAATATTAAAAATTAAAAAACAGAACTGCCTAAACAAAAAATATTGCTCTTTAATATAGGATAATTAAAGAGCGTGCGTTGACAATTTTGTATATAGTATTTGAGCTGCTACGATGGAACAAACATATATATATCCTAAATAGATTACACTCTTTTGTAGACAAAAAATATTTTAAGAACACATGCAGTTTTATTAATATCATTACCATATATGAAAAAATATATATATAGATTACATTAATAAATGAAAATCTGAAGATTGGTTGCAACCGTGATCTATTAGAATGCTCCTGATGCATGCAGAAAGTTAGCCTTCAACCGACTAAAAAATACCCCGTTTGGATTTTTAAAATCGAACCATTGTTTGTAAAAATATTATAAAAACATACCACTGCACCTCTCAAAACAGAGCCCCAGGGGCACCCCGTTCGTTACCAGTTAATGGTAATGAATGGTCTCTCCTCGCCCGAGGTGCTCGCATCACCTCACCACTCTAGCGTCACACGCAGTCCCCATGGGAAGCCCATTATTATTAAACAGAAATCTTTTAAATTTATTTAATATTATTTTATTTTATTTAACGTAAATTGAATTCTATTATTTTTGTAATATTATTCATTCGATTGAATCGAATTATTCAATTCCAACCCAGCTTATACAATACAGTGATAGAGGCTCACAGTTCATTAATTCAATTCATTAAAGTTTGAGCTTAAACCGGCAAATCTCCAAGCTTGATGGCACTCGGGAGCTTATGACACTCCCGATAATGTAAGGATTCCAACGCGGGGTCATATATCTAGATCGGTTCAGCCATTGGGCTGCTATGGTAGTACATACATACACCCTAAATTTATAACACTTTTCTTTGGGCAGTTATGTAAAAATAGGAAAAATATTTATTGCGTAAGCTCTAGTAGCTGGAATGGTGATCATTGAGAATATGCAAAGCTATACTTAGTTTCGAGTAGGACTACAAAATAATAATATATAAGTAGGCACTAACTAAATAACTGACCAAAGTCAAGAACAGAACAACAGTTTTCATAAAGATGTAATACAACACATGTTAATTAGATGTAATAGCCAAATATCCCGCGGTATGGCTATAAAAAAAATACTAAGTTGAACTAGATTTCTAACCAACAATAAAAACAACTGTAAAAAGGTAGAATAGGATGAGGAGAAAAGGAGAAAAAAACGATTTAATTTATAAGTAAATAAATAAGATACCAAAAGTAGATTAAATCTAATCACGTTTTTTTTTTATAACAATGATGTGCAGAAGGTTAAACGGAAAATCATATGATAACCAAATTATATCAAGTAGATTCATTTTTTGTACTACCTCTCCCTCGCTTCTTATTGGGCTCAAATTAATAACACATTATTTTATATTAAACAAAGGATAGAAGAGTTATTTGAATACTATAACTTAATGAACATAGACGCACATAGTTTCCATTTAAAAAACTGGAACATATATACTAGAGACTTTCCATACACAAATCATTTTTCACATTATTATTTTTTCTTTATATTGTGCCAGGACCAGTATAACGGACCAGGGTAACTAACGGATTTCCTCCAATTAAGAAGAAAGAAACAGAAAGTAATAATGAAAAGAAGAATCCAGAAGGAAATAAAAGGGATTCTTTTCTCAGACTAACAAGTCCATTTAACAATCTTATCTTTGTAATTACGAAAATGGCACCTCTAAAAGCTGTTGTTTGACCTGAAGGGTTACAGGTTCGGAATGAAATTTATAAAAAAACGTAAGGGCGTAGCCGATGAAAATTATTACGCTTCAACAATTAAAAGGATGAGACGAGTACTGGTCCGCAGGCTAGGGAATATAAATACTGCCAGGGACCAGCGGAGAGAGTCACTAATTAGGCGAGACTGTGTTCACTGCAGTTGTGATAACAAGGGATAACAGAGATTAGTTTTGCAAGTCCGAGAACGACGCGGTTGCGGTGATAACTATAACAGGTTGTCTTATTCTTGCAACGATAACACGTTGAAGCATTTGGTAACAACGAGAGAAGAATACGTCACGAGAATTCCTTCGGTTTTTTTATTTTTTTATTTTCGAAAGGCGAAAATCGCTTTCGCATTATAGCGAAAGAAGTTGTTTGTTGAGTTATTGGTAAATAGTAGTGAATGTGACACAGTATTCTATTCATTCATAAAACGTAGGGTAGTTCTTTTGTAAATAGTAAATATTTCGAATCGGATAGAAAAGAGCCCGGGTAATCACGCGAGGACTGAGTACAAGCCATAGGGGATTGGTTCCGGCCCCTGCGTGACTACAGGGCAAGGTTTTTTAGCGGTTGAGAGCCCCGCACTGCCGTCAGAGCGGCCCTGGCGGCGGCTGGCAGAGTTTTTTCCTTTCCCTAAGGAAAAAAATAATATTTACAAAAATTGAACTGTATTATTAACTTTAGACTTTTTTAGTGTTATCTTGCTGTTAATGCAGTAATAGGTTCTAGCCGTCATAACACGTATTTAGTAAATTGAACTGTGTTTTGAGCTTTATAATTTAACTGTCATTAAACAAATCTTGTCCTCTTTATTTGATTACTATTTTGTATGTTTATATACGTTTTGTCAATATTATTATTATTTATTTTGTTTATGTCTTCAGGGTAATAGATTGTATTTGTACAAACTTTTTACGTTTGATAGCTTCTTAATATCCTTGTTAAACCGCGAACACGAGAAAATATAATTGTTATATCATTCATTTTGGTAAAAAACAAAATTTTTAAATTACTAATATTTAAAAAAAAAAAAATTTCCTTAAGCCAATTAAAATATAATGTTTTATAAATATTTATCATCCGTCATTAATGTAGAATTGATAGAACAATTTATTAAAACATTTTAATTAATTTGATTCGATCTACCGTTGCTAATTTTACCTTGCTTCTGCGATTCTATGTATTTATTTTTACAGGTTTTAATAGATTAACCACAATTTTTTCCATCAACCTTAGAAATGGTGTATTTTAAAAGTGTGCTTTTGATTGACTGATTTTATGATCGGTTGAAAACGGGAAAATTACCGATGTAATTAGTTTTCTACATCATATTTCTTTATTATTTAACAATAAAACTGTAATAAAAAATCTCATTTTGTCTGTAACATTTCATTTTATGAAATTTATTATATATTGCGATTATCGGGAAATGAATTTACTCATTATTATTTAACAAATTTTGTCTAGTAATGAAATTGTACTAATTAAAGAATTTATAGCTTTCTAAAAAAATGAACTATGTTAACTTTGTTATAATTGATCATTAAAAGAAAAAAAAGAAAAATTTTACTTAATCATTCTTTAAATTTAAGATTTTCGAATAAGTCAAGTTATCAGATATCTATGAACAGTTTACAAACACTTAAATTTATATCGATTTTATTTATACATTTATTCAATAATACGTGTTCCGGGAGTTTACTTCTAACAAATAAACCGTTTGATTTTTCCAACTAGTTTTTCAGCTACTGCCGGGTTTACGTTTAAATGTATGTGTGTGTACAGAAAATACAACTATTGCTACCGACTTGCCTGGGTCTGAGGTAGCTGCAAACGTTAATTGTAAATGTAATAGTAAACATGTAGTCTGGAACAGACTCAAGTTGACCACTCCTGAGACGTGTAGTTAATTGAAATCCAACCACCAAAGATCACCGGTATCCACAGATCCACAGTCTAGCATTCAAATACATATAAACGTAACTGTATTTACAAGTACTCGAACCTTAGAATTTTCGACTTTGAAATCAGCTGATTTTGCGATGAAGAGTTTAACCACTAGACTAACCCGGCGGTTAACAAATAGAATAGTTTACCACAAATTATTTAACATAATATTATCGGAATTTTATTTTTATGTAATTTAGTTAGTCTAGGTCTATGTCGAAGTTAGTCTAGTAGTTAAAATCGTCATCGTAAAATCAGCTGTTTTTTTTCGAAATGGGGAGTTCTAAACTTTTCTCATATTGTTAAAAATTGCAGTTGTACTAAACTTAACTACTAATTGTCTATGCAACTTCTTCAAACAGGAATCGGGGGAAAAAGATAACTAAAGCTTCATTTTTTATGATAATTTCTATTATGTACTAAAAAAATAATTTTTTTTCGAACGCACCAGCGTTCATTGTAACACCGTAAAGAGTCAACGAATAAATTGAATAACCATAGGCAAAAAAGCGCTATAAAAAAACGAAATTTAAAAAAAGTACTAGTTTATATTATTAGTTTTAATAATAATTAAATCAATATTTAACTAAAAATAGAAATAAATTAATTAAACAATTTGTCACTTTTATTATAAAAATACAGTACTGTTGAAACTAATCCAGAACGGTATTTAAAATGTCAGTTATTAAAATAATGTCTACAATTTATTTCAAATGTTCAAAGGATTTTAAGAAAAAATCTAGGAATATAAAATACATAAATTTTCATGATTCCAATTATTTTTTAATTACCGTTTTCTTTTATATCAGAAAGTTGTCCAAAGAAACACCTTCATTCAGTAGGCTCTTCATTGGCCAATATAAATATAATTCGCGGATTTTGCTATCAACTTTTTCACTAATGTTTACATTTAAATTATGTATCATATGACGGTAGTGACATTTAAAAAATAAAGTTCAATCCAATATGGAGGGAAACAAGATGGTGGCTAATATTTTAGAATAGGTAAAAAGTGTTATGTGCAAAATGTATATGCCATTTCTCAAAATTCTCTAAATTAACAATTATAGAAAAAAGATCACTTGTTTTATATTCTCAGTGTATGTTTGAGTGTCTGAGTGTGTGTGTGTTGTGTGCGCGCGCGTGTGTGTACACACACAGTATGTATTATTTATATACGTAAAAGAATGTCCTTACTGACTGATTAACTCATCAACGCACAGCTCAAATCGCTTAATCTACCTGAGTGAATTTGAGAGGGTGCATTGTTTTTATAACATGGACACCTACTTAGAAAAGATTTTGGAAAAATCCGTTTATGAGAGAGGTGATATGGGGGCAAATTTTTAATGAAAATTTATACCTCAGGAAGCGAACGAAGGTGTTGCAGTTGTGTAATTGGTATGCAGAAGTTTTTTAAAGTAAAATATACGTTTCATTATTTTTCAAGAATCCAGTTTGGAAGAGCAAGATAGTGAGCTAAAATGTTACACCAAAATTATATCTTAACAAAATGTTATTAATAATAATTCTATTCAAGGAGGCGATAATGGTCCACTTTATCCATCGTTTAATTGTTCAAATTTTTTTGCGAAATACTGTTACTTTGTTGCTAACATATTTTGCAAGCCCACGAGTTTTAGTCTATTACTTGCACTGTACTTTTCGGTTTGGTAATGTTTTCAATGTCTACATAATGTCATACTGCAATTCAATATTATAATTGTTTTCATGTGCTGTTGAAAATAAAATATACTCCATACGTTACATTCTGTGCCACCTGTTAACTAATTCAATAACTGTAGTACCGTACGGTAAAATTATTTAAAATAAATTTAACTTCACACAAACACACACACGTGCGCGCGCGCGCATATCACAAACTGTGACATATATATATATATATATATTTGTGTTCCTATTCAAAATATTCCTTTTTAGCTTCTTAATCTACTTTATATTCTTCATAGATGAAGCGTTTCAAAAATTAAATGATCAAAAATTCAGAAATCTTCGTCATTTAAGAGGGAGCAATTCATTTACGAATCTATGGAATCCATTATCCTCGATGTAAATTTTCCTATTCATTGTAATCTTAATTTTATTTTTACTTCCTTGTACGAAGTAAAGGAATTATTGTGATCGCGAAAAATGCCGGTTTTCATATTTCAACGGAAATATCCTTTTTCAACATCACTGAATCCATTTTGAATAGTTTCGGCGTGACGTCTGTACGTAAGTACGTACGTATGTATCTCGCATAACTTAAAAACGATTAGCCCTAGGATTTTGAAATTTTGAATTTAGGACTGTTGTAACATTTAGTTGTGAACCTACCCTTTTGATTGCAATCGATTGAACCGAAAGTGTCCAAAAAAGACCAAAATCCTTGGATTTTGAACTTCTTCTTAACTGTAGTAATAAGCCCTCATTGAGAGCTTTCCAACAATATATAAGTGGTACTTATTTTCATTGGTGCCACAGATATTGCCAAATGAAATTTTAATTAATGAAATATTTGGATCTTATAAGGGGAAGGCACATCGGTTCGAATCAGAATTCAGCACAATTTTTTTAATTTAAATATATTGATTTATTAATAATTATTAACCTCTGATTGTAAAAAGGTTTATGATAAATAATAATTCAATAATAAAAATAAAAAACATTATAAAAAATATGAGAAATTATTAATGAAATACAATTTTATGTACTTCTGATATTAAAAAAAATTGTATATGTTATTTAATAGCCGTACAAGGAAGTCCACATCAAGGTGTCCACAAGGTGGACACACAAGGTGTGTACAAGGTGTCCACATCAGATTTTTTTGTTAATATGTAATTTAAATCGTTTAACGAGTGAGATATTAATAGATAAATGATACGTTAGGCGTGTTTCAAAATTTAGAGGTCATTGTCTATCTTTGTTGTTCAAATAGTTCTTGTATTTTTGAAAATATATTTCTTGCTCATCTGTTCCTAAATAATAGTTTTACAGTGCGAATTTCATTAAACCCTTTGCTACTTCTATTGCGATAAGTTACCCAAGTTTTATTTTTTAACATTCTTTATATCGTTACTTGACTATTATAAGTGAACATATTTTCTTTACAAAGTCTTGGAAAACTACTGAAGTCTAGCAATCTTTCATAATACTAAAAAATCACTTGACTCTTTTGGTTTTACTGATGGCTGTGTGCTTCTATTTAACTCCATGCTAACCCCCTCGTAAGCCAGATGCTAGGTATTATCTTTTTCTACATAGAACAGGCTTAAAAATGCCGCTAGGCTTTTTCTATTATGTCGATATGATAGGGGTACCAAACCTTCTCATCATACCACACTGCAGCTAGATGGAGGCAACTTACAAACACATTTTATAATCTTACCTATTAACATTTGCCTTTCTTTATAAAGGTCAGCTTAGAATTATTAATATAGTACTTAGAAATCTTATAAAAGTTTCATATTTAAAAATATTGTACTCCAAGATATTATATCGGTTAGACAGATATTATATCTAGATAGAGATATTATATCTCTTGGAGTATTTATATCTTTATTTCCATACCAAACATTTTAATTTAATTTGTATTGCCCGTGACGAAAGGTGGAACCACTTTGGTTTTTGTAATGTTGATGCTGAGTTTTCTGTTTTTTACAATATAAAATCTTCTGTCTGAAATGAAATAAAATATTTTGTGTACCAGCATAATACGATAACTTGCAAAAAGGGAAAATAATATATTACTTGTACTTTTTATAGGAATACAGATGTCATTTTTATTACTACCGGTTAGTGAATCGCTCTGTAATAAACAACTTGATTTATAATTTTATCGTATTTCTTGAAAATTTTTACGAACATTAGTGAAGCCTCAATACATAATGTTCATTCAATTATTTAAAATTATCTGACTTCAATAGAAACCTACCTTTCTCATCAAATCCAGTGCGGGACTGTAAAAAACGTAAAAGGAAATCCGCAAAGTAAAAGCTATTTATTTATTCCTGTACTTCAAATTCATGACAGTATGCAGAGTAAAAATACTACTCACGCAAACTCGATTTTTTCTTCGGAATACTGCCTATTGATTTAGAAGAGGATCATTTTTCTCTGCCTATATTGTTAATTTATTCCTTAAAATGCCCGTGAAAATTTCTGTAATATTTATTAAGCTATCCCTTGAAAATTATTCGTTATGAATGTATCTTACTTTTTATCCTGTAAAAGAATTTTAATAATTCTCCAGTCAGGTAACACATTATCTTTACTAAACACACTGTTAAATGAATTTTGCAGTAATTTCCCCTGAAAGTTTTTAAAAACATTCATAACTTAATTCATCAGGTCTAAGCGATATATTAAAGTTAACATTTTTGACATTAAGTTAACATTTTTTTAGTCCATTCAATAAAATAAAAGGTTTTCGAAATTTAATACAGATTTATAAATAGCAGTAGTATCATTCAGTCTGTACTCGTATTAATTGTTAAAAAACGCCCGGCAATGAATTACCGACTATGCCAGTGAAGTTAAGCAATTCATTTTTTCAATTCATTCATTTTATATCAAAATAATTCCTTTTCATTGAAAAGCAATAAACAAACAAAACAATAAATAAATGAAAGCAAACAAAAATTATGAATTCCTTTTTTGATATTTTTATGTAAAAATATCTGTTTTTAATTTAATGATATGTTGTTAAATAAATTATATCCCTTGAATCCAAGATGCTCAACAAACAATAACCAGTTCCTCAAAATAAAGCAATAACCAAACTTTTAATTTTAGTTGATTAGCATCACCATTTTCAAAAAATATATTTTCGACTTTTTGAAAATTTGGCGGCTTATACATCAGGGTGCTTTTTTAACGATTAATATATTCAATAAAATGAATTTTAATTAAATAAGAACCGAAATTAGAAAGAAAAAGATCTAAGATCTTTTTAAACATCTGGGACCTCCTCTATCAGGAAGGATTAATTATAAGGTTCCAATTTTTTAGGAAGGGGATGAAAATGTTTAGTTTTTTCTCAAGAAATACGAGGAGTAAAGGCTATCGAAAATTAAGATCTTTACATTTTAAACGCAAAACGTTTTTATAATGGTATGAAGATTTACTGATGTAGAAAATATAGAGAGAAACAAAATCCTGTAATTCCTTTTTGAAAAAATATATAGGTAAACAAATATATACGTATAAGGTAACTTTTTGGGGAGGGGATGAATATAAATAAAAATTTTGATTATTTTTGATCTTGAAAAAAACCTGCAATTTTTGTATGAAAATGTTTTTGTTAAAGTGCTCCAGAAAATATTTAAATTTTATTTCGCCCAAAACACCCCACCCTTTTCCCAATTTTTTACAAAATTTGAATAAACTCTTTTCCCACGAAGGTAGTACCTATTCACCAGGTTTGAAGAAAATCGGTCGATAGGGTCAGAGTTATAAGACCAAGTACAGGCCAAAATATGTATGTCCTTATCATACATAAGGTTATACGAGGTGTGGCTATTAAATAACGAGACTAATGCTGTTACAGAAGAACTACGCATACGCCAAATTCGTACAATAGACAGCTGTGTAGCGTGAAGCCTGCTCTTCCGCTTGTTGCCACTCCAAATTCTGTAGACATATTAGTCTGGGCGTGGTCTTCGTTTGAAAAAAACACCTATTTTTTTTTCCAAAAAAATGATAGGTGTTTTATTAGAGCAAAAACTGTCGTGAAATTTCATATGAAACTTGGAAAAACCGCTACTGAAACTTTTATTAAAAAAAGGAAATAGCAATGAATTTTTATCACGTGCGCTGGTTTTTCAGTGGTTTAAGCATTTCCAAAATGACCGAGAAGACGTTGAAGATGATGTTCGAACTATTCACAGTTACTGACATCTTACAGCTTACAACTTGTAACTAATTTTTATTTTTTATTTTTTTAATTTTATCCTCAGTTTGGAGATTAAAATATTAAAAAAATATATATATAAAAATAAAAAAATGAAGGAAACTTTTTAAACTCAAAAGGCAAAATAAAAAAATAATCATCCATTCTCCTAACGGATTGTAGGATTGATTTTCTGCCCGACTTATTATACTGTTTTGAGAAAAAAATTTTGATCGGCTGGACAAATAGGACAAAAAAGATTTCTTGTTTTTCGCTCCAAGCAAATTTTTACTAATAAACTACGTCTGTGGGGACTGTGACACCTTAAACATGCCAAGTTCAATTTTTTTTTTTAATCTTAGTTTCGTGTGGTAGGAGTGAAAAAGCAGGGTCTTATCATTATTTTAACGAACCGGGTTAAATCTAGTGGTTAAACTCCCCATCGCAAAATCAGCTGATTTTCGAAGTCGAGAATTTTAAGATTTGAGTCCTTGTAAATGCTTTTAAATGGATTTGAATACTAGACTGTGAATACCGATGTTCTTTGGTGATTGGGTTTCAATTAACCATATTGGGAAGGCAATGGCAAACCACCCGTAAAACCTTCCAGGAAAATTCTAAGAAATTGAAATCGCCAAGGGTCGAACATGACGTAATAACTAAATTTCTTTTATCATTTTTTTTTTTTAGTTTCAAAACCTCTTTGTTAGTTAGAATTTATATCAGTATGTGAGAAGTTGAGGAATGGGGCTTTAAATTATGTAGAATTGATGGTTGGGTTTCAATAAACTATACACCTCAGGAATGGTCGACCTGAGATTGTACAGGACAACATCTGCATTTTTTTGTTGTCTTCAGTCATTTGACTGGTTTGACGCAGCTCTCCATGATTCCCCATATCTAGTACTAGTCGTTTCATTTCGGTATACCCCCTATATCATCCAACATCCTATATCCCTAACAATTTGTTTTACATATTCCAAACGTTGCCTGCCTGCACAATTTTTTCTTCTACCTGTCCCTCCAATATTGAAGCGACTATTCCAGGATGCCTTAATATGTGGCCTATAAGTCTGTCTCTTCTTTTAACTATATTTTTCCAAATGCTTCTTTCGTCATCGATTTGCAACGACACCTCTTCATTTGTCACTTTATCCACCCACCTGATTTTTAACATTCTTCTATAACACTACATTTCAAAAGCTTCTAATCTTTTCTTCTCAGGTACTCTGACCGTCTAAGTTTCACTTCCATATAAAGCTACGGTCCAAACATATACTTTCAAAAATCCTTTCCTGACATTTAAGTTAATTTTTTATGTAAACAAATTATATTTCTGAATAAAAGCTCGTTTCACCTGTGCTATTCGGCATTTTATATCGCTCCATCTTCGTCCATCTTTAGTAATTCTACTTCCCAAATAACAAAATTTTTCTACCTCCATAATCTTTTCTCCTCCTATTTTCACATTCAGTGGTCCATCTTCGTTATTTCTACTACATTTCATTACTTCGTTTTGTTCTTTTTTAATATCATGCGGTATTTCTGGCGTAGGACTTCGTCCATGCCTTTCTTTGTTTCTTCTAAATCCTTTTTACTCTCAGCTAGAATTACTATATCACCAGCAAATCGTAGCATCTTTATCTTTTCACCTTGGACTGTTACTCCGGATTTAAGTTGTTCTTTAACATCATTAACTGTTAGTTCTATGGAAATATTAAAAAGTAACGGAGATAGGGAATATCCTTGTCGGACTCCCTTTCTTATTACGGCTTCTTTCTTATGTTCTTCAATTATTACTATTGCTGTTTGGTTCCTGTAAATGTTAGCAATCGTTCTTCTAGCTCTGTATTTGAGGCCTAATTTTTTTACATACTGAACATTTTATTCAAGTCTACGTTATTGAATGCCTTTTCTAGGTTTATAAATGCCAAGTATGTTGGTTTGTTTTTCTTTAATATCTTTAATATTTAATATCTTTTCTTTAACATCAGTTCATTTACATTCATACATATCATCCTCTGAAGTAATACCTTATGGTGGTTCCGGAGCCTGTTTAGATAGTCCATAGAAAAAAATATGTAGAATATATGTATTGAGTATGTAAAAGTGTAAAAAGAAACAAATTTATTTTTTTTACACACTTTTAAACAACTTTTTCAACATAAAAATAAAATTGTAAATGAAGTGGAAAATATGAGGAAGGAAAAAAACTTATCTAATATTCTTTAAAGGTACGTATTATGAAAATCTACACTTTGAGAAATATTTTTTATTTTTATAGGTAGAAGAGAATAAATATAAAAGAAAATACACTGTCAGGAGATGGCCAATCTAAAGTATCTGATGTAAATAGACCAGTAAAAAAAATATATATCTACATAATAATATTAAAATTTAGGATGATAAGAAAGAAATAATATATAATAAGGATAAGGAAATGTTCTATTGTTTAACTTTTCTTGTATATGTAATTAAAAAGATAAAATTTAACGCTTCGCCTAGTAATAAATATGGAATATATTAACTTTTCAGGGTTACTTATCTTCTTGTTTATCTAACTTCTGTTAATTTCCTTAAATAATGAAAATTAATTAATATAAAATTTAAGCAAATAGTTACTATAAAATTTGAAAAAATTACTCACATCAACAGAATTATGAGAGATGCTATACTTCCTCCTACTACTGCACTAATTATACACTTTTTTTTAACTTAACAACGGTTCAAACGAATACTCAAATCTTGCAATCTTAATTAAACTCATTTCCCGACGTCATGCAATGGTAAAATTTTAAACAGTACATACATTATATTGGTTTACATATATGTATATTTGTTCCACCGTACCAGCTCAACGGCTGAACCGATTTAAATGTACGCCCCACGTTGGAATCCGTACGTTAACGGTAATGTCACAGGCTATAAAAATATGTATATATGTAGAGGAAATTTGGCGGTAGAAACATGAACTTTAATGAATTAAATTAATGAACTGTGAACTATGAACCTCTATCACTGAGTGACCTGGGTTTGAACTGAATGATTTGAATCAAGCGAATGAATAATATAAGAAAAATAATATAATTAAATTTACGTCTAATAAAATAAATTTTATGATTACTTAATATCACACACTTTATACAATCTAAAGGAATGAAAGAAACTTTTAATGTACAAGTTCGTTTCATTCGATATTAAAACTAATATATATAGTTAATGTAGTGTTCTGTATTATTTGTTAATATTTATCTGTATTCTTTTTGCTTCCTGACACCTAACAAATGGGTTTCATTTCAATACTTAAAAGAATGTAATCATTTAAAGCCAAACTGAATGAATATTTAAAGTCGATGATAAGACTTTTTCTTATTTAAGACATTTTATTTTGTTTTCTATTGGACAACATTAGAAGACATTTGTGTATTTTATATTTGAGCTTAGCTAAAAAAAAAGAATAAAAAAATGTGTGTGCTTAAGACCGCACGGCGAAATGAAAACTTGTATGGGATCGCAATCGTTTCGAATTAATAAATATTACAAGTAGCATATAATGTTTACATTCAATAGCCAATTTAACCTTTGACATCTACAAACAATTTGACGCACATTTGAACGTATGGTTTCCACGATTATCCCCTGTATGTAGTCAAATTTTCACGGTGAAAGACTGGATTTACTGCAAAATACACAGTAAAACACGAATTTGAGATGCCCCCAAAATTACAACAAAGAACCAACAAAGAAAGTCTCTTTTCACGGGTTTATTTGAGTACATTAAAGAACTGCTACTTTCAATGATGAATGTGTATTTACATGTTAAAACTGTTGATTTATTGAAAAATTCGTAGTACAACATATTTTTTAACTGCAAACAACATGATTAATTTTAAATTTATGATGACGATGTAGGTCATCATTACTTTCAGCGATATGTGTGTTATATCATTCATCGTAAAATTATTTACGTTTCAAATTTCGAAATAATTGATGACTTTTATAATCTAACATCTATTCGGTTAACGTTGTAAATTTATAATGATGTTCTGCATCAATCAGTCATCATTATTTTCAGCGGAAGCAGGTGTTGTGGATTTTTTATTTTTTATAGTTGTATAGCTAATTATTAACAGCTGATGTTATTTTATTTATATTTTACATAAGAAACGGGATTTCTCAGACATATTTTTCATTAAATAAAAAAAGAGCGTACCTCGAAAACGGTGCGTCCTAGGGCATTTTTAAGGTGATTTTGAAAGGGTAAAGCTAAGTACTTTGCGATCACCCGAAACGATAACAATAGGTCTAGGCCCATGCGTCTAGCGGCCACCGTTCTCGAGATACTAGCGCGAGGGAAATTCGCCCCCACAGAATTGCAGGACCAAAATATTTCATCTAAAGTAATTTTTTTATAATAAACAGCAATATTTACCGACAATATTTTCTAGGGTAATGATTTTTTAATGCATATAAATTAGGTGTTGAAAATCTTCACGTATGTTGTCCATATTCAATAAAAATATTTAACTAAATTTATATAGATTAAGAAAAAAATGGATGTATTCATTAATGGGATATCTTTTTCTTAATCTATATAAAATTTGTTTAAAGAATTATACTTAATATTACGCCGTATATACTTTTTGAATGTAAGTGTCACGTTCACACGTTGTAACAAAAAATAAACATGAAATACATTTTTGATGTACCCGCTTTTTTTATCCAGTATTCTTCACAAATATTATATGTTACACTTACACTGAACTTAAACAAACATTTCAATGTATATATGTGTACAAGCACAACCGAGAAGCAACGTGGTCTACTATCTTTACTGTATACTAATCTATACGTATACGCGTGTATGGGCATGTATATTGAAAGAGGGAAAGAGAGCGAGCGATATAGAGGGAGAATTATTGTGAATCACCGTCAGTTTTTCTCCTACCTCCCATCCACTGATACTACATATATACTATACAGTCATATATGTGTATATTCTCGCTGTATGCCTTTTTCTCTTTCATATATATTATTAATAAATTTAGCGGGTTTTTAAATTTATAATTATGTTAATAAATATATAATTAATAATTATGTGTGTATATATATATATATATATATATATATATATATATTAATAATAATAAAATTTAGTGAATTAACTATAAATAAATTTTTACGAATTCTAAATGTAAAAAAAAGTTTATTCTTTTGAATATCCCGAATGGCGTAGAAAATATATGCTTTATCTACCGCGTTGGGTGTACTATGCCTATATATATATATATATATATTTATTTATTTATAGAAGTATAATTTATTGTATTTTTTTTAGAATGTACTGAAGTACTGTATTGCATGTATTTAGAATTTTAGAATGTACAATATACATAGTGCTGATCTTGATTAGTTCTCTTAAAATGCAAGAGATGTCGTTGATTGATAAGAGATTTTTTGTATAAAGTTAAAAATGATTAAATAGGTATTTATTTAATTAAAATAAATTATTACTACTAAAAATAAATATTTTATCAATTCATACTAATTTTTAATTGTTAAAAATCATTTCATCTAAATTAGCTAAAACCAACAATTTAAAAAAAACCTATATTAAACTATTTTAAAGTACGCGGTCACACATCAGGACCATCTGTTGTATTTTGTGGGAACTAACCCATTTAAAATATTTATAGCTCTAGCGTCTCTTGAAGAGTTTTGATTACAAGTCAGCTCCTTTTTTCCCATGCAAAAGTCTTTTTTTTTTCTTTTTTTTTTGTTTAGCCTCCGGTAACTACCGTTCAGATAATACTTCAGAGGATGAATGAGAATGATATGTATGAGTGTAGTCTTGTACATTCTCAGTTCGACATTCCTGAGATATGTGGTTAATTGAAACCCAACCACCAAAGAACACCGGTATCCACGATCTAGTATTCAAATCCGTGTAAAAATAACTGGCATTACTAAGACTTGAACGCTTAAACTCTCGACTTCCAAATCAGCTGATTTGGGAAGACGCGTTCACCACTAGACCAACCCGGTGGGTTACCATGCAAAAGTCTACCCCAAACTCTCCGCACAAAGCGCCTAAAGAAGTTTTCACTTCAAAAATTATCTTTATCAGTAAGTCCTCAATATTATTTGAGAAGTTTTAATGACCATTATACGATATGGTAGAAATAAGTACACAGCACAGAACTGAATTTTTCCCTCACTTTTACTGCTATTTCCTTGGTAAACGTCATAAAAATCAGTTAAGGATTTTATTTTTAAAAATTCGTAACCACAGAAATAATTTTTAATTTTTTTACCACTGGATACAGTAATATTCTCTAAACTCTGAAAATACCGGGAAAATTCAATAAATCATTATCAATTTTGAATACACCACTGAGATAAATGTGCACAGGGATAAGCTAGGTAAGAAGAAAAAGCAAATCACTTTATGTATACCATTATATAAAGAGGAAGAGGCTTTTTGTTTGTTCGAGATAAACAAAAAGCTACTCAATCGCAACCAAATTTTTACCCATGTTTCTTGGCATAACTGAGAGGTTTTTTTGGATATATTTCATCTCGAAAAAAATATATATGAATATGCTTTTAGCAGTGGAGATTTGCTGATTGTAGCACATGTTTGATGAATTGAATTAATGAATGAAAACTGTGAGTCTCTATTACTGTGTGAGCTTGATTTTAAGTGATTCGAATTAATCGAATAAACAATATTACAAAAACAATAGAATTAAATTTACGTTAAATAAAATACAATAATATTGAATAAATTTCAGTTTAATAATAATGGGCTTCTCGTGAGGACTGCGTGTGAGGATAGAGTGATGAGGTGCGTGTGAGGTGAGTAGTAAGGCTAGAGTGGCGATTACCTCGTGAGGACTAGACCAATAATTGATAACAAATGGGTGGCTGTTTTGGAAGGTGCTCCTATAATCTCTCTGCAAACAACCGTCCGGTTTTTAAAACTAAAACGGGGTATTTGTTAGTACGTAGAAGGTTAACTTTTGCATGCATCAAATACACTCTCGATATTACAGATCACGGTTATTCGGAAATTTTGTTATATCTTCGCAACCAATCTTCCGATTTTCATAATTCAAACTGGGTATTTGCTAATATAATATAAAAACACGATGTAACCAAACCAAAAAAAGAGCAGTATTTGGCAGCAATTTTTTTCGGCAGTCGTGTTTTGTAATTCTTAATATTTATCTTTTGTTATTAAAGAATCGCTACAGGAACGAGATAGACGAAAATCTTTCATTCAGGTCGTAAACACAACCCGACTGACTGAACACTAGTTCGGTACATTTATAAAATAAGATCAAAAGGATTGAGACATATATTTTTAGTTGGTGATTGGTCGGTAATAATTCAAATATAATAACGAAAATAATTATCTTCTTAGAAAACTTCCTTTATAACATTTTAAAAATAGTTTCTGACTTTCGTTTTTCCAATATAAGAAATTTTATTATATGAATTTGACTAGAAATATTTTTTTGGCAATCGGTATAAGAAAACTCACGTTTACGTTATTCGAGTAGCTAATAGGAAATTACAATGTATCTTTGGTTGATAAATTGCCTAAATTTTAATAAATAAATGTTTAATGTTATTTTTTTTCGCGGTACAAAATTTATGGTAATATCAACTTCAATTACTATCGAACTAATTCATTTATTTATTTTCATTTGCAATTTCTCTTTATTTTATCCTCTATTTTCATTCTGTAACGTAACAGTCGTCGTTCTACGTTAATGTTTTCCTGCATCGTAATTAGTATTTAATTACAATAATATAATGGCTAAACGCTTCAGAAAAGCATTAGTGTCATTTTCTTGAATGAACTAATCAGATCGCAAGAGATTTAATCCGACTTCTCTGCATCCACTTAAGTCAAGGATACCAATAGTTGTATTTTTATAATAATACGGATTAATTTTGTTGTTTTGTTAATTAACAGATTTAGACGATTTTGTTAATGCGGAACACTGCGTCGTAAATTTCTATTAAATAACCCAAATCACTTTACAAATATTTTGATTGCTATATTGAAAACTAACGTAATAACGAAATGAACGTTATATTCTGAAAGTTACCATCTGAATTAAATCGGTGTAATATTTTAATATAATTTTTACACGTTAATCTATTACCACAGTAAATAATCAATCCTTGTAGATCTCCTAATAGGTAACGTTTCACAATAAGTTGTATCATTTTACTTTTCAAGTGCGGGTATATTTTATCGGATAATCGGAAAAAATAAATTCGTACATAATTAATAATTTTTGTAGAAAATATAAAATGGTAGAAATTGATGTAAGAATATTTTTTTTTTTTTTTGTCTTCAGTCATTTGACTGGTTTGATGCAGCTCTCCATGATTCCCCATATCTAGTGCTAGTCGTTTCATTTCAGTATACTCTCTACATCCTCCATCCCCAACAATTTGTTTTACATACTCCAAACGTGGCCTGCCTACACAATTTTTCCCTTCTACCTGTCCTTCCAATATTAAAGCGACTATTCCAGGATGCCTTAGTATGTGGCCTATAAATCTGTCTCTTCTTTTAACTATATTTTTCCAAATGCTTCTTTCTTCATCTATTTGCCGCAATACCTCTTCATTTGTCACTTTATCCACCCATCTGATTTTTAACATTCTCCTATAGCACCACATTTCAAAAGCTTCTAATCTTTTCTTCTCAGATACTCCGATTGTCCAAGTTTCACTTCCATATAAAGCGACACTCCAAACATACACTTTCAAAAATCTTTTCCTGACATTTAAATTAATTTTTGATGTAAACAAATTATATTTCTTACTGAAGTCTCGTTTACCTTGTGCTATTCGGCATTTTATATCGCTCCTGCTTCGTCCATCTTTAGTAATTTTACTTCCCAAATAACAAAATTCTTCTACCTCCATAATCTTTTCTCCCCCTATTTTCACATTCAGTGGTCCATCTTTGTTATTTCTACTACATTTCATTACTTTTGTTTTGTTCTTGTTTATTTTCATGCGATAGTTCTTGCGTAGGACTTCATCTATGCCGTTCATTGTTTCTTCTAAATCCTTTTTATTCTCGGCTAGAATTACTATATCATCAGCAAATCGTAGCATCTTTATCTTTTCACCTTGTACTGTTACTCCGAATCTAAATTGTTCTTTAACATCATTAACTGCTAGTTCCATGTAAAGATTAAAAAGTAACGGAGATAGGGAACATCCTTGTCGGACTCCCTTTCTTATTACGGCTTCTTTCTTATGTTCTTCAATTGTTACTGTTGCTGTTTGGTTCCTGTACATGTTAGCAATTGTTCTTCTATCTCTGTATTTGAACCCTAATTTTTTTAAAATGCTGAGCATTTTATTCCAGTCTACGTTATCGAATGCCTTTTCTAGGTCTATAAACGCCAAGTATGTTGGTTTGTTTTTCTTTAATCTTCCTTCTACTATTAATCTGAGGCCTAAAATTGCTTCCCTTGTCCCTATACTTTTCCTGAAACCAAATTGGTCTTCTCCTAACACTTCTTCCACTCTCCTCTCAATTCTTCTGTATAGAATTCTAGTTAAGATTTTTTAAGAATATGTAAGATTTAAGAATTTATTAAGATTTAAGAATATGTAAAAGATTAAGGTACCAGAAATCACTAATTTTGAATAATAATCAATTTGGCGAAGATTTATTATCTTTTGCCCTTTCATAGCAGTCACCTAACTTGCGTAAACAGAATGAACTATTACACAAAATGGATTGTAATCTTTCTAAAGCAAAGCCGATAACAGATTAACCAATAACAATATACAATTTGACCTTGTAGAAGGAAATTTTAAAAATTTGTTACTTTTACTTATCTGTAAAAACGTTTCATTGAATTGCGTCTTTCCTAAGATAGTAATCATGGATCCCAAAGGAATCATTCGTCTTTCGTCTAATCTTGGGAGTAAAGTAGGGAGATTTTAAAATATATTTTACATTATTATTAACAGTATTCAAAAACTTTCCGGTGAATTTTTTTTAACTAAACAGATCCAAACGATAGTTGTATGTTAAACGAATTATGTGTTAAAGGAGTGCCATCCCCTAACCACTTGATTTTTATATTAATGTAATAGTATTAATATCTCATATATACAAAAAATCAAACCGAATTTCATGATTTTTCACGTTTAGTAGTTCAAGAGTTATTAGGCAAAAAATACCAACAAACACACAGACTCAATCCAAATATCATACCAAAATATTAAAAATTAGATACCCAAAATTTTTAACCTCTACAATCCGTTTCCTCTCCTGGTATTCTATCCTTATAGAATGCCAGGAAAGGAAACAATATAATTACCAGTAAACTTAAAAAAAGATAAACTGAAATAATTCTCATGCTGTAAGCTTTTAAAACATAATTTAAAGATCTGATATGGACACCACATGACTTCCTTGTACGCCTATTAAATTACATAAACACATTTTTGCTGCAATTCATTTAAAATTATTTCATTTGAAAGTGAGATACGATCCTCCAATTCTTTAATGAAGTGGACAGTGAATTTATTTACTTTGCATTGTGGTGGACACCACATTCCATCACATTTTTTTATGGTGTCCGTATCATCCTGACTCCGTAGCGAAAGATACCCTCCATGTGACATTTTCATTTGCCACGCCATCCCCTCCGCACCAAGCCCTTATGGGCTTTACCTGAGGTCATCTTCAGAATCCCGGAAAAAGTCATCTCTCAGCCTTGTTTTTACCTCAGTCAGAATACCACCGATGCGAATATTACAAGTGATATTCCCATCGGTGTACTGCTAGGAAATAAACCAGTTACAACAAAAACCATCTATGTCGAGTCTTTAACAAGACTGAGTGACATGAATGAATTGAAATTAAAAACGCAGATACCTACCCGATAGGTTAGAAGTTGAGTTCAAACGCAACCATAACATAACACAAAATAAAAATGAACTTGAAAATAAAATTAAATAAACCAAACACTACGATAAACATCAAGAACCTCAACAAACCTCATAGCACAACGAACAACAAAACCAACACACAGGAAAGACTAGGCCGAACCCTAAATTCCCTCGTCAATCCTTTCTCTTGCCAGGTACCCGATGAAATTTTCAACGATTACCCATTCGGTCCTTCCTTACTTTTATTCCTGTTTAGCCTCGGGGAATAAGCGTCAGGTATTACTTCAGAGATGAATGACGATGAAATGTATGAGTGTAAATGAAGTTACTCTTGCATAGTCACAGGTCGACGATTTCTGAGATGTGTGGTAAATTGAAATCCAATCACAAAGAACACCGGTCGGTATCCACGATCTAGTATTCAAATACATATAAAAGTAACTGCCTTTACTAAGACTTTAACGCTGGAATCCTCGACTTCAGCTGATTTGCGAAGACGCGTTCACCTCTAGACCAACACCGTGGGTTAACCCATTCGACCCGGTTTTTCCACTCGTCAGAGAGATCTAATGTCGAGCTGACAAATATTCTCTGTGCTCAACCGTTTATTTTGAACATTCGTAAATTACATGTTACCGTCATCTAGTTGTCCACAATCTGGACACACACCTGAATCCACCAGGCCAAATTGCTGGAGCCTGTCTCGGAAGGCGTCAAGACCAGAAAGAAATTGCTTCACTTACTTGCCACTTGGAGGTCGACAGGCGGAACTGAAGCGAAGACACAGAGGATCTCGTACGATACCGTTCGATAGGCGGAAACTACTCCTATTAGGGCTCTTCTTTGGACGCTGTTAATTGTAGTCGAAGTCAGTTCACCTGACCTCTTAGCAACATAACGCTGCTGCTTTTCTGACGCAGTTACATCTATCGGTTTCACGCCTGCAATCACCAAGCTTGCCTCCCGTGAAATATTACGGTAACCTCCCGTTACCATTAATAATATACGATGTTGAGCCCTCAATAATATATCCGTATAGCTTTTAAATTTTAGCCTATCCGCCCAAAGAGGCGCTGCATATAACATAATTGCCTCTTTAAATTAAAACCCCAATCAGGATTGACCATCGGTTTGAATACGACTTCATATACAAATACCTTTTTTTAACATTTTTTTTTTAAATTTAAATATATTGATTTATTAATAATTATTAACATCTGGAAAAAACTTTTCAGAAAAGTACATAAAATTTTATTGCACTAATAACTTCTGATTGTATTTCATATTTTTTTCTTTTGTTGAATAATTATATATTGTATTTTTCTTTGCAATCAGAGATTAAAAAATATTAATAGATCAATATATTTAAGTTAAAAAAAAATGCGTATGAAGTCGGATTCTAACCTATTTGAAGAATCGGACCTTGTAAGATCCAATTTCTTTTGGATTTTGAACTTTTTTAGACACTTTTGGTCCAGTCGATTGCAGTCAAAAGGTGAGATGCACAACTAGATGTTACACCAGTCTTAAATCCAAAATTTCAAGACTGTAATCAGTTTTGAGTTATGCGAGATACATACGTAGGTACGTATGTAAAGACGTCACGCCGAAACTAATAAAAATGGATTCAGGAATGGTCAAAACGGATAATTCCGTTGAAATTTGAAAACCAAAATTTTTCGCGATTTCAAAACTTCCTTTACTTCGTACAAGTTAATAAAAATGTTTAAGATAACATTTCGAAAGATATCTCAGAAAACATTTCGTTATTCCAAAGAATTCACTGAGATTTATTTTTTAAACATGTAAAAGAGGTCATCAACGACGTTGTAAAACTTTTCCTACAAATATATATTTATTTTTTTTCATTTGGAAGTTAAACTTCTACCTCAGATATTTTTATTTACCGTTCGCACATTTTGATTATGAATATGGATTCAGAAAATATCAGTTATTACTCTTATGTGTACTATCATACGTATGACTATATATCTTTACAAACTGCAAGATGTATATAAATACTTACGAACCATCAGAAAAAGTTAATGGCATCTATACCAGGTAGATTTCAGCATATGTACTAAACCTGAAAGAATAACAATATATAAATTCAGAGGAAGTTTTAATTTTTACAAAAAATTTCAGTTTAAGAATTTTCAAATAATTTTAGAAAAATATGCACATCTCAGGTTTTTAAAAGAGCTCAAATATTGTATAAATAATTTTGTCATAAGTCCAGCTGCAGCCCAGTTATAGAACCTGGCTCCCTCTAACTCCTCACCTCAACAAGACATCGATTTCAAAATTTAATAATAAAGATTTTCCACATGAAGAAACTGTACCGTACTGTACTTGAAGATTTTTGGACTGACTAATCTCGAGTTCACGTAATACCAACATGAAAAAATATGGACAAAGAATTTAATATTTTCTATTTTTCCGACGTTTCATGATCCATTGAGTCAAAAAAATTTTTTAAATCTAAAAGCTGATTTTCAACAAAATTTTTCCATTTTATTGCCAATTATTTTTTTTTTACCGTACTTTCTCTATACTTAAGCTTTCCATTTAAACTTTCTCTTTGTGTTAGTATATATTAGGTATACTGCCGAAAAATTAAAAAGTGTAACATAGTAAATATTTATAGCAAATAATTTATTAAAGATTCATACAATAATTTATGAATTCATAATATTAAGAAGACAGAATGAACTAAAATTATTTAATATAATTCAAAATTAAAAGTTTTTCTTTTTGACGTTTGTAAATTTTGTGTAAAAAGTTTTTAAAAACAAAAAATGAATTTTTCATGTACACCAAGCTGAATTAATAGTTTATTTGAAGCACGAGATATCTGCTTAATTTGTGTTTCTGTTATGATTTTTATACGTGATTTGACTGCAAGCCGTCAAAAGAAAAAAAAAACAAATAAAATTTACACTACGAACCGAGTCATTTTAAAATAATTGAAATCATAGATATTTTTATTCGTTTTTTAAATAAATACTATCATCTTAATGTATAATAAACACGTAAATCTCCTTTCTTTGAACCTGCTAAACAGTGATGACTTTAGAAGACTGAAAAGATTCATGTGCTGGACTTAGTGGTGATCGTTGAGATACTCTTTTTTCAAGTTTTTTCGATACTTTTTGTGTCTTGAGTATTTACCTGCTGTTACTATTTCTTTTCCGTTGTAGCTATCTATTTACTGCTATTTTAAAGCATTTACCTATGTTCGCTTGTTTTATCAGCGTTTTATATGTATCTGTGTTTAGTTTTTTATTTGTTCGTTTATCTGCCTGTATTCACATGTGCATAAAGATCTTCTGTTTGATAACATCGCGTGAGAACTGAATGTGTGGGATACATGGGGTTTGTAGATTGCACAAGTTCTAGAACCCAGTGATGATAATGAATATACATAATGAGTGTTTACTGGGTTATAGTTGTTATTGTAAGTATATTTATAAACACGGACGTTTACTGTTATTATAGTCATTTACTGTTTGCTTTTGTAGAGGGTCATCACTGGATATTCCTTTCTCTTCTGATATTTTATCATATTATTTACTACTTATGGTTACATCAGGAGAAAACTATTGTACATTTTTGAACTACAAAAAAACAATTTAATAATAGAAGACTAACTAACATTTATGTTTATCAGGAGTCACTTATTATTTTAACTAATACAGCAGATAGTCCAATGTAAGGTTTTAATTATGCATTGTACGTTTAAATATAAAGTATGTTTGTTTTTATTAACTTAATAAAACAAAGCAATATTAAATTTAAAATTTAATAGAATAGTAGGCTATTTTTATTTAAAATAATATAATAATTAATTGAAAAAATAGGTACAACTTACAAAACTTAGACATCTAGGCAGATAAATCCAAAATTATAACAGGCAGGTAATATAATTATAATATTGTATGTGAAACATACACACAACAAAATACAACAGGCAAAACTGATTAACATGATCTTCCACTGATGCCAAAACAATACTTTGATGTTAATCATCAATTTATCGGTAATCATCGGAACATGCTGCAATATACTATTACGACGCACATTTCAAACATAAAAGCCGTCTACATACGGTTGGATATACATTTCGTACGCCCTACATTATTAGATACACAGTCATAATTACCAACTATATCACATACACAGTCCTAAGATTATTAGATATATTTGCCAGATACGCAGTCATAATTACCAATATTATTACGTTCACAGTCCTGAGATTATTACGTATATTTACCAAATGTAATAAAAATTCCTTTTACTTTATACTCGTATCTACAAAAAAAAATTATTAAAATTAATCATTAATGTGTAAGAGATAAATTTAATACATATGTACTACGAAGTAGAATATAAATTTAAATTACGAATAAACGTCATGATATGTTTGTCGTTATATTACGATTCTAAATAGAGCGCTAAATATTGTTTGATCTACTACAAAACGAGAATTCTGACACAGTCATAATACGAGTAAAACATCTGTTGCCGATTTGAATTTCACTGCAGCTGCAGTTCAATTCACACTCAATTGCTCAACAGCATTTCGTTTTATATAAAAAAGTAAAAATTGCCAGATCTTTGTGTGTGTGTGTGTGTGTGTGTGTGTGTGTGTGTGTGTGTGTGTGTGTGTGTGTGTGTTGTGTGTGTGTGTGTGTGTGTGTGTGTGTGTGTGTGTGTGTGTGTGTGTGTGTGTGTGTGTGTGTGTGTGTGTGTGTGTGTGTGTGTGTGTGTGTGTGTGTGTGTGTGTGTGTATTTGTGCGCCCACGCATATAAGTAGGTAAAAGACAATGAAGTAAAAATGTTCAAGGTTTGAGTGCGATACACCATCTAACATAATCTATAAAACATTTACTACACATTGACTGCACCAACGACTGATATTTAAAATTTAAAAGTCTTCCTTATAGATTTGGTCCAACCAATCCAACGTGAATGTGGTAGATACAGTAAGCTTTTGTGCAAATACAAGTAGATTAAGTTAGGTTAAGCCCACCGGACCCACCGGGTTGGTCTAGTGGTGAACGCGTCTTCGTAAATCAGCTGTTTTCGAACTCTAGAGAGTTCCAACGTTCAAATCCTAGTAAAGGCAGTTACTTTTATACTGGATCGCAGATACCAGTGTTCTTTGGTGGTTGGGTTTCAATTAACCACACATCTCAGGAACGGCCGACCTGAGACTTCACTAGACTAAACTTCATTTACACTCATACATATCATCCTCTGAAGTAGTACCTTACGGTGATTCCCGGAGGCTAAACAGGAAAAAAAATAAAATGTAGCCCACCGAGTTGGTCTAGTGGTAAATTCGTCCGAGATAAAAGAAAGTTACTTCTATACGGATTTGAATACTCGTGGATACCGTTATTCTTTGGTGGTTTTTTTTTAAACCCCCAAGGCAACCGGTCCTCACCGTTAAGCAAAATACAGTCACCTCTATTGACGTGGCAGCAATCTCTGTCCACCCTAGCTAGCCCCCTTCTGGAGCTTTCACACCGGGGTCTCCCCAACTTCACTAGGACACACCGACCTTTCTCTTCCGGATGGCCGCTAAGGAGCTACCCATCCTGTTTCTAATCTAACAGTTCCAGATGTACGTTTCGCACATCCTTCACTTCGCGACCCGCTCATACCTTGAGGGTTCTTTAAGCAATCACCGAGGAGTCCCGACCCCCCTACTGTTGAATGTGGGCGGACCCGAACACCCTAAGCAAAAAGACTACCTCCCCGGCCCTGTACATCGCCACGCTTCGACCCTTTTTTTTTTAAATTATAACATTCCATCACACATACATGAGTGCACCTCACCCCACTTCTCCAGTAAAACAAAATAATAATAAAATAAATAAATAAATAAAAATCACCTTGATCGCGGCGTCGTCAAGCATCGCATGGCCCACTACTTCCTTAAACAAGCATTCCTCATCAAGTCCTGTTCCTAGCCTCGTTGAGCCGCCTCCCCAGCCACCTCACCGAGTCTACTCTCCTCTTCCTTCGTACCCAGAATTCTGCAGACCATTTTCTCCGCGGCGTTCCATTCCCTGCTGCCCAGGAGCATGTACCCCACGATGTTATCTGGGGTGAGCTAAGCCAGTCTCTTTGGTGGTTGAGTTTCAATTAAATACACATCTCAGAGTGTTCAACCTGAGAATGTACAATGCTACACTTCATTTACATAAATACATATCATCCTCATTCATTCTGAAATAATACCTTTCGGTGGTCCGGAGGCTAAACAAAAAAAGAAAAGAAAAGGTTTTGGTTAGGTGAACTCGTCATCGTAAATTAGCTGATTTCAAAGTCGAAAGTTCTAAGGTTCAAATCCTAGTAAAAGCAATTACTTTTATACAGATTTGAATATTAGAACGTTGATACCAGTGTTCTTTGGTGGTTGGGTTTCAGTTAACCACACATCTCAGGAATGGTCGACGTGAGACAATACAAGACGACTACACTTTATTTACATTTATACATATCATCTTCTGAAGTATAATGTCTTATGATGGTACAATAAATAGAAAATTAGAAGTTAATTTAAGGTTAATTAAGATTAGTTTAAGTTTAATAGACTGAAATTTACTTAGATGGATTCCAAGTGCATTGGAGGTGAGTAAACTTTCACTAGCACAAAGTTATTTCTAACAGAAATGTTTTAAGAAATATTCATCTACAATGTATGATCCGATCTTTTAAAATATTCCAATAGGCATATTGTAAATAATCAAAGTACACATAAATGTAGTAATATTAATATTATTACACATATATTCAATAATCTAAGTTAAAAGAGAGATAGTATTTTAACATTACAATAAAGAAAAATAATGTTTCTATTTAACAAATTTTTTTTAAATATTCAGCAATTGAGTAGAATTGAATTTTTGATTAAAAAATAGCCTGAAAGCTGTTTTTAAATTTTAACAATGAGAACAGTATGGAAGTATGTACATTCTTCCATAAACGTGAGCGAGCAAACATTGTCCGGGCTATTTTTCTTGTAATTGTGTATTATCCCTCGTCATAAAATGATAATTTTTAGCAATTAAATGATCTTAATCCAAAAACATAAAAAAAATGAGAAGATGACTTTTGGGATGATTACCATACTTTCCTCAAGGTGTAATATATACCGTACTGCCAGGGGAAAAAAGTTAAAAGTCATTTTTTTAACAGATAACTTAAACAAATCTATAGTTCATTGTAAGATTATTCAAGTTTTTGGGTTATTTCATTATAAACATTAATCTTTTATTTACAAATTATATTACTAAGTATTTTTAATTAGGTATTCAAATGCATAAAGCATAATATAAACACTAAAGCTAATTAAGACAAGAACTCTTAACTAAATTAAGTTTTTTTGTGAGATTACTTCGTCGTAAGAAAACTAGTACAATATTACTAACTTTTGGCGAATTTGCATAAAGCTTAAAATTTAACTCAACTCCAGGGATTGAAGTCTTAAATCCTTAGGAACTCTTATTTGAAGGAAACTAATATAAATAATAAAAGTTCGAAAATAATTTTTTAAACAAGTAAAAATTTATAAAAATTCAAATAAAATAAATTTTCCGTATGTATTCCGTATGAACGTAACTTAAAATAATTTAAAATACCTTAGATAAAAATAGGTTACTTGGGAAAAACTTTTTAAATTAAAACTATAACTCATACTGTTGTAATAAGATTTGAAAATTATTCCTACCCCAACAACACTTCATTTACAGAAAAATAATGAAAAAAATTTCAAGAACATCTGTTGAAAAGGTAAAAATTCTAATTTATTTATAATAAATAAATAAAGCTAATATTTGGAACAGAGGTGAAGTTCTAAACCAAAAACTCTGATGTGTACACACATGACTTCCTTGTACGCCTATTAAATTACACATGCACATATTTTTAAAATGAAAGTACATAAATTTTTATTTCATTAATAACTTCTGATATTTATCTTTTTTTTATTCTTATTATTGAATTATTATTTATTGTAATCTTTTTTTTAGAATCGGAGGTTAATAAATTAATAAATCAGTATATTTAAATTAGAAAAAAAAGATATGAAGTCAGATTCGAACCGATGCAATGTGTCTTCCCCTTGTAAAATCCAAATATTTCATTAATTAATATTTTATTTGGTTATAACTCTGGAACCAATGAAGATAAGTACCACTTATGATAGTATATCGTTGAAAATCTCTGAATAAGGGCTTATTACTGCAGTTAGAAAAAATCCAAAATCCAAATTTTTTTAACTTTAGGACTTTTTTGCACTCTTTTGGTCCAATCGATTGCAATCAAAAAAGGAGGTGCCCAACTAGATGTTACAATAGTCCTAAATCTAAAATTTCTACATCCTATGTATTTAAGTTATGCGAGATACATACGTACGTTCAGACTTCCCGCCGAAATTAGTCTAAATGGACTATCACGGATGGTCAAAATGTATATTTCCATTGTAATCTGAATTGAAAAACCGATATTTTTTGCGATCACAATACTTCCTTTACTTCGTAAAAGGCAGTAAAAATAAGTACTCCAAGGAATTTTTTGTTACCAAATAGATCCCATTATTTAGTACTTGTTAAAGTATATACCACGAGATTCTTCCGGGTCATTCATAACCTACTTTCTACTTGTGAAAATAATGGGAAAAATTCATACAAATATATGTCCTAAAATGATTCTTTTGCAAGATACGGCTAATGAAATATTTCAGTCTGATTTCAGCTTCCACGGTAAAATGAGGTCGTACGGAAATTTTTAGGACGTTAATTAAGAAGTATAATTAGTGATTTTGTATGGTTTTTGACCTGAAAAATTGAATAAAATAGATCCCAGAACCGTATCCGCGAATTGAGAGATTTTTGAGTAATCTGGGAAGAAAACCAATAAATAGGGTAAATACCCTTGTTTTTTATGTTTGATGTACAATGATTTTGTTAAATGGATAATAATAACATAAAACGTTTAAACAGAACTTTTAGAGAATTTAATCCGAAACAAAATGGTGTATGATAAGTTGAATAAAATAAACAAAAGTTAGAAAAATTTGAATTTTATTTTAGTAACAGTACGTTATCACATTTTTCAGAAAAACATATGTTTTTTATATGTAAAAAAAAACAATTCTTTTTTGGTGATGGGAAAAAACAAAATTTCCTGTTTAAAATTAAAAAAAAAAATTGGAAATTATGCAACAATTTTAAAATAAAAATAAAGGAATAAAATTTACCTAGATAATAATTCTTTTATACGTAGATAATAGAAATATAGTAATATAAAGAATTATTATTTTAATGTTGACAATTAAATAACCACAGCTGATAAACAATGCGAGATACGCGTTTAAATCATTCTGTAAGTGAAATCATTCATCTCATCCTCTGAAGCATGCCTAACGATGATCCCAGAGGTTAAACAAAAAAAAAAATCAATCTTTAAGATACATTAAGTATATCAGGCATTGCGGCCGCTTAAATGCCCAGTCTACTTGTATTTTCTTTAAGAATAACCGCAGTTGCTGGAACACATACTTCACGCACGATGACGCACCTCCCCACTTTTGTGCCGTTTCTACTCACTTAAATCATTGTTTCCCTGTGAAATAAATCGGTCGTGGAGGTGTAAAAAATAATCGGTCCAATTTCGGTAGTCAGCAACGGTTATTCCTGGCTCCCGAAATTGTCTGATCTAATACCTTTAGATTTTTGCGCGTGGGGATGGATGAAAAATTGTATATAAAACAATAACATATTCTAGTGAGTAATTAATCATCCGAATTATGGATGCGGCTGAGAAACTTAAGGACAGCCATAAAGAACTAAAAAGCAGTATAAAAGCCAAGAAATATTGAAAATGGCGGGGTTATTTTTCAATATTTAATATATACTGGTACGTTTAATGCACTTTGGTCAAGAGTACTGTTTGTAAATAAAATTCAAATTTTTTTACGTTTACCATTTCTACTTTTACCATTAGTTCAGAATTAAATTCTCTACAAAAGTTTTTCAAAATATTTATATATTTATTATTTATTTAACCAAGTTATTGTACGTCAAAGTTAAAAAGCACGGTTTTTTACCCAGATTTTTTTGGTTTTCACCCCAGATTTTACAAAGATTACTGCAGATACGGTTCTGGAACCTATTTTAATCGATTTTTCAAAGTCAAAACCATTATAAATCTTTAATTTTTCCCCTTAATTAACGTCCTACAAATTTCAGCACGATTTCATTTCACCGGAGTACCTGAAATCCGATCGAAATCTTTGCCTAGCCGTAACTCGGAAATGAAGCATTTTAGGGTGCATTTTTATATGACTTTTTCCCATTATTTTTACCAGTAGAATAGGTTATGAAAGACTAAGGAGAACTTCGTGATACATCTGTGTAATAATCCACCCATAACCATTTTCAAGACAAATTTTTAAAAAATATTTATTTTCATTAATCCCCATATTTCACAAAGACCATCATTTTTTTATTTTATTTTAAGAGATTGCTGAGATATAAAGCAATACAGATGACAAAGTACACATACATATACCTTACTCGTGTGCGCGCAAACACTTCTATGTAATATTATGTGTACATTCATTTATAGTTAAATATATTAATAAATGTATTTAAAAAAAGTTAAAATGGTGAATTTCAATTATATCTGTAGTGATAAAAAAAAAAAAACGTTTCTGAAGTACAAACATTTAAACTCAAATTTCCAACTGTTTTATTTTTTTTTCTGCTGCAGAAAAACGAGTTATTCAGTGAATTATGCAGGAGTATTTTTTATTGTATTGATTAACGAGTCAATGAATTAATGAATGAAAGTACCATATAAATTTAAATATGTCAATTAAAATTGAATATTCAACAAGGCGTTCAACGTTTTACAATATAACAAATGTTCTACCGCTAAATTAAAGATGAATCCACAAAATTTTTAATGAGTATTCATTTACTTAATATATTTTTAAGTCTGGCTGCCTAACCCACCGGGTTGATCTAGTTGTGAAAGCGTATTCTTTGGTGTGGGTTATTTAAATTCAGTATATAATTAGAGTTCCAGCCTTCCTTCAAGTCCTAATAAGGATACTTTTATACGGATTTGAATACTAGATCGTAGATACCGGTGTTCTTTGGTGGTTGGGTTTCAATTAACCACACATCTCACGAATGGTTGAACTGAGACTGTACAAGACTACACTTCATTTACACTCACACATATCATCCTCTTAAGTAATACCTGAACGGTAATTCCTGGAGGCTAAACAGGAAAAAATGTCTGGCTGCCTGGCCTGTTATACAAAAATTAAAAAAGTCCCTACCTCAACCGTATTACTTAGTTCTGTCTAGCTACCTGGATGGACATTTTCACTGGTGAAGTATAGTAAGGAGTTGACAGTGTTTTTTGACTATAAGTTGAGAGTTCTTTAAGGATCGGTTTAAGGAACTTTTTTATATTGTATCTTTACTGCGGACCTTCCGACTCCGGTATACGTCACTGTCACTTCATTTGCTGATGAGACGGCTGTTCTGGTATCGATGTTAAGCTAACTATTCAAAAAAGAACTACAATCTAAATTGGACCAAATCACCATTGGCTGTCCAGATGGAAGATAAGAGTTAATTAATCGAAGACGAGTCATGTGATATTCGCAATGAGGAGAAGAGACTGTCCATGAGTCCACCTTCATGGCGTTCTCATACCACATTCTCAAAGTATGCAGTATCTTTTGTCTTCATCTGACGTGCAAGATCCACATAGGTGAAAAGAGAAAATAACTGGAGATTAAGTTTAAGGAAATCTACTGGTTGATGAGCAAGAGGTTACAGTTTTCACAATTTAGAAAAAAAAAATTGTACACAACGACCCTGATAAATACGGTGAAGGAACTTTGCAGAGAGGGAATGTGATGAGAGTAATGAAAGAAGGAAATCTGGATTAAAGGGAATTGAGAATAATGACGATTTAAACCCCTTTTTTGTCATCTCTGGACTCAAAGTCATTCTTATACTAATTAAACGATTCCATTTCATTAGTACATCACTTCGGCTGGATAGTGTTAGTTAAATATTTTGGCTAATTCATTTTCAAGTAGGAAATATTAAGCCTGATATTTTTAGTTATTTGTCTCCATTTATCATTTTCCTTGATATTTTCAGACCTGATTAGTAGACTTTTGTGATATTTTGTATGATTTCTGAATACACCTCATTCATGTCATTTAATTTTGGATACTATTGATTAAGGGAGTAGCGAGATACAAGCACCATGGTTCTCTTCAGAGTAAAATAATTTTTTTTTCTTTTTTTTTCTTTTTTATATTTTCATACATTAATGTTCCATTTAATTTTCCTCCAAGTTATAGACTGTAAAGGCTAAAGCACTTGGTAGATAGAAATGCATAGATGCATAACTTTTCCAGCTTAAACCGGGAAAAAGTACAACTCTTTCTCGGGAGATGATCTCGTTTTGATTTTATTTCTTGCCGGACTCCGTGACGCGAGTGGTATCGTCTCGGCTTTAATCTACAGGTCCCGGGTTCGAATCCCGGTCAGGCATGGAATTTTCACATGTTACAAACTAGCCATTTCATCTCACCCTTTGAAGTAATACCTAATGGTGGTCTTGGAGGCTAAAAATAGTTTTTGAATTCTTGGTTTTATTACAAATTTTCATTTATTCCATTTCACTTTGCTTATTCAAATACAACTGCTACATTTTGCTAAGTTGAACAATAAATAAACTTATCAAATACAACGTGACAGGTGTAATAATTGAATAAAATATCAGACGTAATACATTATAAATAAATATAAAAATAAATTTAAAAAAATGATTTTTGGGTAAAAGGTCTGCATATTATAAATGTTTTTACAAATATTTTTTTATTTCCAGTATGGTTGTTATTGTTAGGTATTGATTAGTTTTTTCAATGATACAGTGTTTAAGTACTTTATTCAGTGGCCTAGATAATTCATAATATATTTGTTGTATTGATTTTATCCTCGTATATTATTAATACGTACATTTTTGTAAAAAATCTATAAAAAAGGTAAAATACCATGTAAATAATTTCCCTATTAAATATAACAAGTGTTAATATGACCATTACTCAGTCTACCTCTAATTACAGAGATAATACATCATTATTTAATAAGTGAATTAATTAGTAAATTAATCAGAAAAATTCTATTTATAGAACCAATCAGATGTAATATTTGTGATTATGAAAATATTTTGGCTAGTTAAAATCGATCAGTAATTCTCTATTCTCATTTTGGACAAAGTTGTGTACCGATCTCCACAGGAATGAGAACTGAATAGGTTCAGGACTAGTGGGGCGTTGAAGCACTCCTTCAGGTGTTGAATATCATTCAGGTTTTATAAGGAGAGAGGTTAGTTTCAAAATCTATGCCATATTATAGTTTTTTTAGATGCTTAATCTTGTTGGAGTAAGGATGAATAATGTGTTTCAAAGTGCTGTAATACGTAAAATACTCCCGATCTTCATGGTAGATCGGTAGTGTCTTCGTCTCTCATCTACCACAACCTAGCACCGTGGGAGTTTATGCTGCATACGTGTGAGTGATCACATAGGAAAGTAGGCTAATGATTTTCGGTCATTCTCTACCGCCCGCGTACACTCATTTTACCAATAACATGTAAAGGCAGGCATCCTCTTTCATTAGACTATTCGTTTATGTACCTTTGAATCTACAATTTATTAAATGAAAGATGAAGACACTAGCAATTCACCATGAGGGTTTACGTATTGCAGCACTTTGAAACACATTATTCGTCCTTACTGCATAAAGATCAAGTATCTAAATAATTATAATGTGGCATATATTTTGAAATTAATAACTTCTGTCCTTATAAAACTTGAAAGTTATTTCAACACCTAAAGATGTGCTTTAAGGCCCCACTAGTCCTAAACCTATTCAGTTCCCATTCCCTTGGGGATCTGTATACATCTTTACACAAAATGAGAATAGAGAATTACTGATAGATTTTTTTAAAGTGCTTAAAATCTGAACAGTGCTAAAAAGAATGTGGTTCTTATAAAATACCTTCTGCTAAACTGCAAACTGTATTGGATCTAATTAATGAAAGGTTAGCTAAATGGAAGACGAAGTTCAATTGTTGTACTTGGACCTTCGGAATCCAACTATGAGCCATAACAAGTGAAGTTAACATCGAAATCTTACAGCGATTACAGAATAAACTACTCAGAAATAATACAGAAGCGCCGTGGTTTGCGAAAAACACTGAAATACACGATGGAATGGAATTACCAGCTGTTCGGAGGAGATACGGTGATTCGGAACAAGATACAGAATGAGACTGAACAAACATGTGAATTGACTCAAGGTTAACCTCCTGGATAACAACGAGGACGTATAGCGCCAAAATCTACTGCATGATTTGTGAGTTCTCCGTGATTTGAGATGAAGCATACGCCTACTCTATGGTGTTGTGTATCATTAAAATTCTTCATTTCGTTTCGCCACTTACCTTTGTTGGTTCTTTGATCTGTTTCACTTCACCATTTCGTTGTTTGATTTCACTATTTCTTTGCGTGATAGGTAAGACAATTTTTTGGTATTTTCTTTTCTTTTTATATTCTGATCTTTATCGATATTCCTTGAACTCATGATTGTATGTTTTCTATATATACCTATTTATTATAATTATTTATACAGTTATGTTTATTATATCTATACTATTATATAAAGGCGAAGAGGATTTTTTTTTGTTCGTAAAAAACAAAAAACTATTCGAAAGATCGCAACCAAATTTTTACCCATGTTTCTTGGCATAACTGGAAGGTTTTTAGATATATTTTTTCTCGAAGAACCAACCAATCCACTGCTTTCAAATTTTCAGGATTCATTCGTATTATCCCAAGGAAGGTTTTAAGCCACAGAACGAGAATATCTCTTGAACGTCAAAATATTTAAAATATTCATTATTTTTTCTCCCCCAAAGAGACTGAAATTGTTCATTAAGGAAAAAATAGATTAATACTTTTACTTCATTATTATATTTCTATCTACATTGCAAATATATAAGTTATGAATTTTTCTTCTTCAAAGGTATTTATACTTTAGTTATCATAGCTACTATTATTCTGACTTTTGTAATTTTCTTTTTCGGGTTTTTATAAAGCCTGAATACTTCGTTACTTATCAGTACTGTTTCACAATCATTTGAATAACGAACAGTATGGAAGTCCAGGGGGTGGAGCTCTCTGGGTAGACGGAAATGGCGACTGAAGCGAGCTTGACGGCCCTGGGATAGGCTCCGTGGCCCCGGGAGGCTCCGACGAACCACTGAATTTGCTCCGGGTTTCGTCTAGCCGATCTGGCTCTTAGATCCAGGTTCTGGCTAGACAAGCCAGCTAGTATATATATATATATATATATATATATATACTGTAGCAACACCAGTAAAACGGACCTGAGTAATGGATTCCTGTTTTTTAAGAGGAAAGTAGTACAAAATATAATAATGGGAGGAATCCAGAAACTAAAGAGAATCCTTTTAATAAAGCTAACAGGTCCGTTTAACAATCAATCGTCCTTTGTAATACTTCCCGCTGGCACACCTAAACAGATGATGTTCCGTGAAAATATTTACCGGACCCACAGTAGGACTGCATGATAAAATGAAAGGGCTCAGTCGATAATTCTCAGACTCAACTGTGGTCTGGTCCTGCACGTCAAGAGGATAAGAGTGTAAATACTCCAGGTAAGACGAGTTGAAAGCAATTCTACGAGATGAGTTGTGCGAGAGAATTCTAAGCGAGGAGTTATTATGCGAGTTTGAAGCGAGAGTATTCAACGAGGAGGTCAGTGAAAAAGCGAATTTCTAGCGCGTACAAGTTCGACCCGATTAAGGCGACGTCACAAAACTCACCGGGTTGGTCTAGTGGTGTACGCGTCTTTCCAAATCAGCTGATTTGGAAGTCGAGAGTTCCAGCGTTCAAGTTCTAGTAAAGTCAGTTATTTTTACAAGGATTTGAATAGTAGATCGTGGATAGCTGTGTTCTTTGGTGGTTGGGTTTCAATTAACCACACATCTCAGGAATGGTCGAACTGAGACTGTACAAGACTACACTTATTTACACTCATACAAATCATCCTCATTCATCGTGTGAAGTATTATCTGAACGGTAATTACCGGAGGCTAAACAGGAAAAAGAAAGAAAGGCGACGTCACAAGTAATTTCAGTAGATGAAAACAAGAAGTGGTTTGGTGAGTTATTGTTAGACTATAAATGAAAGAGATAATATACTAAAGTTCATTCATAAATTGTTAGGGTACTTTTGTTTGTGAACAGCAAACGTATTCTCTGGGAATCAACAAACTTCTTCATACTGACATATTAAAAATAATATTCTTTTTAGCAGTGTTCAGATTTAATATCTGTTCAGACAAAGCACTTGTCTGAAGCACTTCTCTGTTTGTTTGTAAATGCAAACAAAGCACTTTATTAATGCGGTGACAAACTAGTTTTTACTACGCTGCTTTCTCTACCTGTTAAACAATTGTTTCAAGAATGCTGTTCTTTACCTCATTCTCACTTCTCCAGTTTTTATAATTTTCTATCTTGAATATTTATGTACCTACTTGCTACGTTTTCAACTTCATCTACCTTCCCTTGCTTTTCTGTCTCTTCTTCTTTCCTACATTTTTATCTAATATTCGTTTATGAGATGTTACTGTAACATCTGTAACTAGAGCATAATCTTGTGGAATATTAACAAATGCAATCAGTCGGTTTTTAAAACTTATCGTTGTACGTTTTTTCTCTTCTACCAATTTTCTCCTTTAATTTTCTTCCTCACATGTCTTCACTATCACTGTTACAGACGTATCAAATTAGCTTTTTTTAATATCCTTATTATTGATTCTTGTTAAATGAACAGATAAGAAATAAATTTCCTTTCTTTATTCTACAATGTTTTATCATCATACTCGTATTTTCACAAGTACCTCCCAAAAGTAGCATCAAAACGTTCTAAGTATATGAAGTATTTTTTTTAATTTTCACTATCTAATCTTTGGGATTATCCTTACTTATCATTTTACCAACTCGTTTCCTAAATTTTCGGAAATAATAATAATAACAAAGTATTAAAGTAAAAAAAAACCTTTGAAAAAGACTGTGCAATAACTACAATATTCATGACACCAGACATTATAAATTAATCTTAAAGAACGATAATTTCTTAGAAATCAGTCTTAGACTTTTCTTTTAATAAAATTTTCTTTAATAAAATTGAAGTTGCGTGATTTCTTACATCAATATTGTCACGCAATCCACTACTCGTCTTTCAGATGGCATTTGTTTTACTGTCCTGACATTTTTAATTTTAATAACATTATAGACATGAAAAAGATTATTTTATTATTTTTATCTCTCATTTTCAAGTAACTCTCGTAAAACAATCATAATTTATCATTTTTGTTTATTATTAACAACGATAAAAAGTTTTTTTATATTATTTTTATTATTTGCAGCGTGCATTAGAAAAATACTATGAAACTTCTATCGGTGTTTTTAAATATTATATATATGTAAAGAGTGTTTCTAAAATACTGGGCTGACTATTCTATTTGTAAAACTAAACAAAAAGCATCCTTAGGAAAAATGACAATTTCTCCATCGTTTTCCCCTGTCCGCCAATTTGTTATTTTTATATAAAAATGTATATCTCAAGTTCGGATAGAGAAATCACATTAATAATTTGTAAGTATCTTTGAAATAAATTTTTAAAGTTAGCAAAAAGTCAGGACTTAAATACCTTCGCAAATAACAAAATGGCGGCCATTATTATTTTTCAATCCGTTATATCTCTATAAATATATGTTTTATCGAAACATATGATATTGCTAAAATGTTGAGCCTTTTATTTTGAACAAAATGCCATTTATTTAAAATAGGTTAACAAATAGCCGAGTTATGGCAGAAAATTGATGTAATTTTGTATCTGTTTTCATGTCCTCCACTTTACGTTCAATTCGATTAAATATTAATTGTATTTATTTGTTGTTAATTGTAATATTGTAAATTAGTATGAAATTAAGTAACAATTTTTTCACAATAAAACTTAACATTACATAATAATAAAATAATTGACATTAATTTTTTACTTTTGAATAATTTTACATAGTGACTATTACTGCTGATCATGTTAATAATGTAAAAATGAAACTTCTTTCAACAGGATTGGTGTTCAAAACTATCACAACCAGCGTATCTGGAGCGATGAGAATCCTCATTGTACCTTTCAAAGTAGCCTCAACAAAGATTATTCCTAAACATACTGGTAGATATTTTTAATAACTATCTTTTGGGTTTTGTCATTCTACCAAATCATTTAAATGGAGAAAATTATATTGCTCATTTGCCTAAAATCTTCCACATTTTTTGAAATTTCTACAATTAAGAGGAAATATGTGGTTTCACCACGATGGAGCTCCAACAAATTTCAGTCAGTTGGTATCAGATTTCCTGCATGAAACTTTCCATTAAAAAATGGAAAAATCGCGGAAGGCCAGTGTCCTAGCCCGATAATCTGACTGAAACCCTCTTGACTTCTACCTGTGAGGCCATTTGAAACATTGGAGATGTTTATTCATCTCCAATACTCAACATTGACGATCTTCAACAATGCATCTAAATTGATTTCAGAAATATAAGGAATACTCCTGGAATTTTTGAACGATTAACACAATCTCTCAGAAAAAGACTGGAGACTTGTGTAATTTCTAATGGTGGATATTTTGAACATCTCTTATAATTGTTAATAACTTTTAACAATTGCTGTTTATTTAAAAAAAAAATGTATTAGTAATGTTCTACAATTAACGTTAGATTATCACAGATTATCACGTTAGATTATCATTTTTTATCTTATTATTTATCTAATTATTCGGTTTATTATTGTGAGAAAATTATTACTTAATTTGATACTAAGTACTAGAATTAACAAGAAATAAAAACAATATTTAATCGAATTGAATGTAAAGTGGAGAACATGAAGATGGACACAAAATTACATTAATTCTCTGCCATAAGTCGGCTATCTGTTAACCGATTTTTAAAAAAATGTCATTTTGTTCAAAATAAAAGGCTTAAAATTTTAGCAATATCATATGTTTCGATAAAACTTATATTTATAGAGATGTAATGGGTTGAAAAATAAAAATGACCACCATTTTATAATTTGCAAAGGTATTTAAGTGCTGATTTTTTGCTAACTTTAAAACTTTATTATAAAGACGTCTTTATCACATTAAAATATTAATGTGATTCCTCTATTCACACTTGAGATGTAAAGTTTTATATAAAGATAACAAAATGGCCAACTGGGGGGAACGGAGGAGAAATTGCCATTTTTCCAAAGTTTTTTTTGTTTAGTTTTACAAGCAGAATCCGAAAAAGTATAGCTAGCCCACCATTTTAGAAACACTCTCTCTCTCACTGTGTGTGTGTGTGTGTGTGTGTGTGTGTGTGTGTGTGTGTGTGTGTGTGTGTATACACTCTCTCATATATATATATATTATATATATATATAAAGTGTATATGTAACTCTCATGTATATGAGACATGTATATATATATGTGTGAGTGTGTAAGTGTAACTATACGTAACTGGACATGGGCCATTATCTCAAAAGGAATAAATACTGAGCTGACCATTTTACTGTTGCTATTTTGAGATTCTATTCTAGTACTGCAGCAACTAAAATGGATTACAAAACGTAATACAAAAGTACTATCGTAAAAACTACAGAAAATTCGGTCCATAATAATTATTTCTACATTACCTATAGAGTTTGATTAATTCTCAAATGTTTAAAAACATTCCGATTGTAACAGCAAAATAAGTTAAATATACGTTAAAAGAGGGTTATAATAATAAAGTACAAAGTAAATATATACGCCGGCCTCCATGGCGTGATTGGTAGCGTCTCGGCCTTTCATCCGGAGGTCCTGGATTCGAATCCCGATCAGGCATGGCATTTTAACATTCGCTACAAATCATTCATCTCATTCTCAGAAGCAATATTTTACGTTGGTCCCGAGGTTAAACAAAAAAAAAATGTAAATATATACGAATAGTTAAACATTTTCAAATAGAACTACTGATTTGTATTACGATATTTTTTTACATCTATATAAACCAAACTTTTCTATAATTTTTTTTCCTGGAAGGTTTGATTTACGATCAGTTTCAATTTACCAGAACCATAAGTAAATTTGAATACAAAAAAAATGGAGATTCAGAGAGGTGTATCCATTGAAACCCCTCAAAGAACTACACCCATATGCAGTATACATAAATATGTAGTACATATATTTATATATTTACATAAACATATAAATAAGTGTGTATAGTAAATTTACAAAGATGGGTCGAAGGAACATTGATGAACTTCAGGACAGAAAACGAAAAGAAAACACCAAAAAATAGACTTATAAATCGCACAAATAATAACTGATCAAACAAATAAACTGTTGAACAAATCAAAGAACCATTAAAAGTAAGTGGCGAAACGATTTGAAGAATTTTGACGATTCACAACACTCTATTAAAAATCTAGATAAAAATCAGTTGATTCATCTCAAATCTCGGGGAAAACTTACAGATCTAAAATATGCAGTCGCTTTAGGAGCCTAACGTCCTTGCTGTTATCCAGGAAGTTAACTACGAGCCAGTTCACATGTTTGTACAGTCCATTTTTGTATCTTGTATCGAATCGACGAATCCTCTCTCGAACGGTTGACAACCCTGTATAAACGTGAATTTTAGTCTTTTTTTGCAAACCACGGATATCTCCCATTGGATTAACAGTCTGGTAGCATGCTGGGCCCTTTGTCACTACTTCCTGTACAAGAATTCTTTATGGACCCTGAACCCTTTAGCAGGGAGTTCAGATTGGCAGAGCGCACATACCGCTGTGGTATTCAGAAATGCCACAGACAATCCTAGACAGGACAGATCCTGTCTAGGATAATCTGGTTCTATTACCTTCTGCACACTTAACACAGCGATAAGGCCGCGTGGAATTATTTTTTGTGGGTCCATACTGCTGGTTACTCATGCACTGGATTAAACCAGGAGTTTTCCTTGGTGTTTCGAACCTCACAGTTGGCAATATACTTTAGATTAAATATCTATTTGTTATTTTCATTCGGTTACAAATTGGCAAAGAACATCGACACTGGTGTTCTTTGATCACTCTGTGGTGTGCATTAATTATTCTTCTTTCTTATTTTTCATTACCTTCAATCTCCTCTTTGATAACCTCGGTCGGGAACGAGTAACACAGATTCCTCATCACTACTCGGAACAACCTTTCATACTTTCTCGTTAATGTATGCCTAAATAATGCCTGCGAATGCACCAATTTTATGATATTGTAAGCTTCAACATCCTTCGAGATTACTCGTAGTTGTTTAACATTAATTATCTTGTGCAGTAGTCATTTTTGGTCACAACCGTTTCAAGCAGCTTGATAAGCCTCATTACATTTTTATACCATATAGCACAGCTGGCGGAATCTTAACAGTTCTTCTTGCTATTTTCAATGATTTCATCCTCCATCGGGAAGATTTAGTATTTATTTCACATAGGTAAATTTTTTGCATGTCCTTTGAACATCGCTACTTTGGAGAGCGGTGTACTAGTATTGTTTGACACGCCAGAGGGGTAGTCTGAGTACGAGTAATTTTAGCAACGGTTTCTCTTTAAGATATCTGTCACCGATGTCGAATGTTAAACTATCTCTGATTAGTTTTCGGCGAGAAATCTTCCTGGGGGTCCCTGTCCGAAAACACCACGCTTTCTATGATGGACAAAGTCCGTTGAAATGCAAAAGGACTATGTTGAAAAATGATGCACATATAAGTTTTCTATTTGTATTGCAATAAAATTTATAACTACATTGAGAATAATAATTGACTTACCCTCGTATTACATAAGAAATTAGCACCACTGAGCGTTTTCGTCGCCTTGAATAGCTCTGATAGCTGATCCATGATTGAAACTGCCAATGCAGGCTATAGGTCAACCTGCGCAATCGTTTAAAAGACTTCACTAGAAGAAAACCTTATTATAAGAATAAGAAAATAAGAATATTAATACAAAATTATTTTATATAATTTTTATTTTAATTATTTGTTATAAAATTATTTTATATAATAAAACATATTTTTTACGTTTGCTCCCCCCCCCCCCTTAGTCGGTTTGTTTTCAATCTTTAATACCCTTGTCTATTACGGTTTTCTTTTATATATAATCCTACAAAGAATTATATCATAAAGTATTGTTAATTTTATTGGATATTTTATCCTTCAAGATGTTATTCGCAACTTGTAATACAGTTGTGATAGTAATGTATTGTATCCGATAGGGTGTAAGAAACAACTTTAATGTAACAGTTAATTGTTGGTTATATATAGATTCCTGCAAGGCATTAGGTACTACTTGCAATACATTGCTTTATAACTAGTTTTATAACGACTCCTTCAAGGCGTCATATGCGATTTGAAGCAGAGTAATTAATTTCTGGTTTTATACAAACTCCTTCAAAGAGGAAATTGGAGGTTGCAGTACACTTGTTAATTGCTAGTTTTATTTATACTTCTTTAAGGTGAGAGATGGAACTTGTAAGACTTGAAAATATTTAAATTTTATTCCTTAACCTCAATGACGATAAAACAAGAGAATCGATAATTCCGACGATTTTATTACCATTCTGAATAACAACAATAATCTTATACTAGCGTACTCCAAAAATAAGGAAAGAAATAGTTTCGCACTGATTTTACATTTTTAAAACGTCAAGTTCACTCAAAAGTTGGTGACATTCATACCTTTATTGTCTTCATGCCTTCAGTGTTTACCTCAGGGGGAAATGTTTTTTAACAAAATGACTTCTTAAAAAACATTTAATGAATTATGGAACCAATGTGATTTTTGCAGAGTGGAGACCAGCATCTCTTGACACAAATGTACAAATAGGCTGGTTTTTAATCTAGAGTGTAGTGATATAATGCATATTTTCGTACATGTAGTTTGTTTGCTCTACTAAGTATACGCTAAAAACAATAGAGAATACTATGACGATTAAAATATAGTAAATATATGTTTTATTTTTGCTATTATTATTTTCATGTATTTTACACACTTTATGTTTTATAAAAATACTTTATGTTCATATTTTTTATAAAATTATATACCAAATGTATAAATAAATAAATTTAGTCATTGATTCCAAAATTGTAGGAATATTATATTAGCCTATACTTATGCTGTTATCCGTAGAAAAATTAGGAAATTAATTAACAGAAATTCAGTCGAACCTCTACATAACCAACCTCAATTTTTCTATTTTTTTTTACTGCACCGTGACATTTTAATAAAATTACGATTTACCTCTATTTAACATATTCTTACCTCTACACAACGAAATGGTGACATTCTGCATATTAACATAATACAGTATGTAGTAACATATACTAATTTTTACATAATGTTTTTTTTTTGAAAATAGACATTAAAATTAGTATTTTGAATATCTCTGTGAGTTTAAGGTAGAGTTATTTTTTGATTTCCGTACCTAAATTGAACCTGCATACAAATATAAAGTATTTTTGATCACAGTCAAGAATGACAGGTTATTTTTACTGAACTGGTAAAGCAAAAATTCCCAAGATTCTGTTACAAAACAGAACAACAGTTTAACAATAAAATTGTTAAATTGCAATTTAACAACAATGAAGTAATAAATATTGGGGTGGAAACATAACATATCAAGATTTATATAATTTTGTTAATTAGGTATATAAATTATAAAGGATGGAAGAAGTTAGAAAGATATCAAAAGCAAATTAGTACTAGAATTATTGCTTTTATGCAAAAAACTAAGTCTGCTAATATGAATATAAGAATAAGAAAGATAACCTGATGAATATTTATGTCAAATGTAGTATTTTTGGTAGAAAACATGGAAAATTATGAAAAAAATAAAATAAATAAAGATCTTTGAGTTGTAGTGTTACAGGGATGTTGAAAATGAGGTGGGCTGATAAAATACAAAATGCAGCAGTGTTAAAAATAGGTGAGGTGAGAAATCTCGGAAATAATCTTTGGAAGAGACGAACTGAGTTAGTTTTCCATATCTTAACAGATTTATTTTTGTTATATTGTTAATAAATGCGTAGAAAGTATGGAATCTTAAAGAAGTCATCGGATCACTGGAATATGCAAAATAGGCAACTAAAACTGGAAAATTTAGTAATAATGCTAAGATTAAAGATTAGTTCCGAACAGAGAAAGAAATTGAGAAAAGCTTTAAACTAAGCAAATAACTGATTATACACGGGAAAAAGTGGCGAATTGAGTTTGAGAATACAAAAATACCAAATTATGATGCTGAAAAAAAATTAGTTTCATTCACTCAGTCACCATAATTCATGAACCCGTATACAACTATAGAAAATTTGGTATAATGGAGACTCATATATATTTACAGATGTATATATAGATTAGGTTGCTGGGAATTGCCGAAGGCATAAATATAAGATCGAATGAGGGTTTATATAACACAGAAAAATTGAAATTATATATTTGATCGCGTCAAGTAGAGGAAAGAGACAAGACGAGTGGCGCTCCAAGAGAGAGGTTAAACGCCTTGATAGGATTTCTTCTACCTATAAATAACGTTATATTTTTCTTGAATTACGGAATTTCTTAAAGTTATTTTTATGAGATCAACGAAATGACCTCGTGTTATTTAGAATAGAAACTTCTTTCATCTTAAAAAATATACATTTTTTAAGATGAAAGAAAAAATGATACATTTATTAATTGTATGTATATATGATTAATTAGTTAATTATTTTGTTAGTAATAATATATATATATATATATATATATATATATATATATTATTACTATATATAAATATATACAGAGTGTTTCTAAAATGGTGGGCTGGCCATACTTTTTCGGATTCTACTTGTAAAACAAAACAAAAAATATCCTTAGGAAAATTGGTGATTTCTCCTTCGTTCTTCCCATGTCCGCCATTTTATTATTTTTATATAAAAATTTATATCTCAAGTTCGGATGGATGAATCACGTTAATATTTCATAAGCGTCTAGATAATAAAGTTTTAAAATTAGCAAAAAATCAGGACCTAAATATCTTCGCAAATTACAAAATAGCGGCCATTTTTATTTTTCAATCCGTTATATCTCCATAAATTTGAATTCAAAGTTTTATCAAAATATATGTTATTGCTAAAATATTAAGCCTTTTATTTTACACATCACTGCCTCGCTACCGTTTTGAACTGAGCGATACAAGCAGGAAAAACCTTTTCAGTCTTTGTACGTCTCACCCTGATTCTGCGCCTGGGAAATAGATCAAATCGGCCTTCATCTGAGAAGACAACATATCTCCAAGCCTTCTTTAACTAGTCAAGTCAAGCCTTACACCAAATTTTGCGGAGTGCATAAATAGAGTCCATACCTAATTCTCGAAGCCTTGAAGATGCATCAGACACAAATATTGAGATCTTTGTCATCTTCTTTCATAACAGAAATAAATCATTGCAACTTGCATTTTGGTTTTTACAACTGAATTAAAATCTTTCGAGCATGATGAGGCGAAGTTTTGTGTGATCTGAAACTTCGCGGAACTTCAATGACGATTCCGACTTCCTTAATACGTCTCACTATGTTCTGAACACACGTTTAAGACACATTAAATTTAGATGTTATTGATCTGTATGAGTTACCGCACTAGCGTATACCGATAACTTGCTACTTGCTATTTTCCAGACACAGATGTTCGCTACATTTCCGCAGAATTTACTTATACAAAACAGCATAAAGAGTAGCAAATTTATAAATAACAGTCTGACACAAAAACGTCACGAAAGAATCGCGCTCAGCCTACCCGTCACAAACAAAGAAACACAGAAAACAGCTATGTAATCAAAACAGGTGTAACTGTTGCCAATCGGGAGTTATAGCAAAACGGAAGAGTCCAATTTTGACACTGAATTTCCTCAAATAAAAAGATTTGTTTAAAAGGCGACTAAATAAGTAGGAATTCTTGTCCAACGGTTACTATTTTATGATCAGTATGTCATAACAAAGCTGCAGTAAAAATTACATAGCTGTAAAAGTAGCCGTTTCCAGAAATAAAAAAATTAGTCGAAAAGACAGGGTTGTTTTAGCTTTGTTTTAAAAACTATAAGATATTCCGTCTCCAAAAGTATTAGAGCTGCACCAGTGAAAGGTTTACTGAAAACCCGTTATTAGATGTCTAATAAAATCATGATATGCAGTTCGACGAAATGTAGGCCTGCTCCTAAACTTTCTGGCAACAGTCTGTATGTATTTTAAATAAAATTGTAAAATCCTTTACATATTTAAAAAAAAAACAAAGTAATTTAAATATAAAAGAGAGCTTATTAAAATAAAAATAAAAATATTTCAATACTTATTAATTAAGATAAGTTAATATGATATTTCTACAATATATTTCTGTTGTTTTTAAACTATTTCAAAGACAAAGAAGAAAACTAATATAAAAGTATTGTAGTAGCGTTTTTTTTTTTTTTTTACCAAAGGAAGACTGTTTTCAGTATGCATGCTTTCACATATTAAAATCTTTCTCCCATTATGCAGAGCGATTTTGTAACTCTTTGATGTATGACGTAGAACTTTCTTTATTTTCTGTATCTGTTTCGATTTTCCAAGTTTACGAGTATATTAAGTTCCTCTTATTGCTTTTTTCTTGAAATAAAAAAATCTCTTTTTTCTCATTCGATGGTTTGAAAAGTACCATTTTCTTTTCTACCGCTTATAAATTGAATCCAACAACGAAGGTAAAGCGAAGCCAAAACAATAATATATTATCTTTAGTGGAATAACATCCTTGATGCTCTGTGTATAGCAATATATCTCAGTGTATAAATTGCCTACAATATTAAATGAAGGCGCCTAAATAATTTTTACAAAATAATATACATGTAGATTCTTTTTAACAAAAAAAAAAGATTTATTGTAAGGATTGATGTCCTCAAAACATTATATTATTCAAATGCAAATACATTTTTAAACAAAAGATTATTAATGATGAAAATTAAAATTTGTATCGGCTATTTTCAAAAGATAATTTAAGTGGAAAAACATACAAAGAAAGAAATAAAGTAAACGGTTATTGGAGTAGATACATCAACAGAAAAAAAGAGTTAAAGCACATATACATATATATATAACTAAATGAAAATGTTATCATTTATTAGTAAATGTTTCCAAAATAATTTCAGAACACCAGACAAGAAAATTCTGATAAAAGTATGTACTGAAATTGTTCATTGCACTGAAAATAGCTAAAAGGTAAGATAAAAACAAAAATTTTAAAGGTTCATAACTGTAGTCTTATCTTGGAATAAAACTAAGAAAGTGTCTTTCTAGAAAGATAAAAATCAAGTCGTAAATTAACTATTATTTATTTTCTACGACCAGAACATGAAGAGCAAATATAAAAAAAAGATTTGCATTACAGTAAAAATGTTCTGAATATTACACGTTTTTTTTTTTTATTACTGAATTTAACTGAAGATTTAATATTTTACACTATAGTTTACAATTTGTTTTTTATTTAAATGGAAAAAACTCACAAAGAAAGAATAACATCCTTATGTGCATACATTTTGTATAGTCGTGGATCTCGGACAGTGATAATTAATTTTGTTTATCATCTTGAAAAAATCCACAAGCAAGTATATATCAAAAACGATTTTTTATTGAGATAGCCTACCGAAAGCTTTCCTAGATTTCAGTGAAATGAGGTCATATTGAAATCTTTAAGACATTATAAAAAGGATAAACTCTCTTAATTCTGTAGCCCTCATCAAGAACGCGAAGATTAGGTTGGCAATAAAAGATGTAAGGAAACGAATTGTAATGTGTACGAAAGTCACAATGGTGAAATTTTTAATCATTTATTGTAAATTAATACAGTATAAACCACAATGAGTATTCTTTTAAAAGTAAATTAGATGTATTCTAATTATCAAAGGTCTAAATTTTTTGTACTAAAAAATTAATTAAAAAAATTTAAATTTTTTTAAATTACAAATTTAAATTTGTAATTAAAATTTACAAAGGCCTTTTTTAGGGCTTTTTAATTTTTACAAATTCATAACATTTTTTTATTTTGTTCTATTTGTTTCTAATGATAAAAGTTATTTTTTATTTACTCTATGTAACAAAAAAAGATATATTACAAAGATTTTCTGAGAATTAAATTCTTTACAATTTTTGATAATAAAATTTACCTATTTATTTGTAATTTAACAAAGGTATTGTACTTCAAATCTAAAAAAAAAAACAGTGTTTTTCGTCCCCGAATTTTTCTCTTTTACATTGGATATCATGAAAACTATTGGAAATACATTTCTGGGACCTTTTCTATTCGATTTTTGGGGTTAAAAAACATTAAAAAAAATCATCAAGTTTACCCCTTATGTAACGTCTTAAAAATTTCAGTTTGACCTGATTTCACAGAGGGAACTGAACTCCGGATAGACGTTTTCGCTAGCCGTAAGTCGAAAACAAAGTGATTTTGAACGTACATTTAAATGAATATTTTTTCAAGCTGTAAAATCAATTCCCGGATACTTTTCTCTCTCTCTCTCTCTCTCTCTCTCTCTCTCTCTCTATACATACATATATATATAGAAGAGTGTTTCAAAAAGGACATCACAAATTTAAAAGCATATAAAAATCTATTCAAATACCTAACATATTCGGTTACGATCCCATTTCATAGCAAAAAACATCAGGTTTGACTTAGGTAATTCATTAGTACCGAATGAGGCCACCAGTGTTGTTAAAAATTGATATATTTACTTGTACGGAAAGTGCTCGCTTTGCTTTTATTTTACGATTTGCCGTCTGGAAATACAATTCTTCAACCTATTTTCCTATTTCCTATTTTTAGTGATGAGTCAACGTTTCACATCAGAAGTAAGGTGAACACCCACACCTGCCGAATATGAGGTAGCAAAAACCATCCTGAAACTTTGCAGCACATTCGTGACAGTCCTTAGGTCAATATTTTTTTGTGCCCTAATCAAACAAAGAATGTACGGCCCGTTCTTCTTCCAGGAGGCAACCGTAAATGGTATCGTTTACCTGGACATGCATCAAAATTCTCTAATTCCTTAGTTAGACGATGATGACTAAGATGAACGCTAGTACTACCGGTAAGACGAGGAATCATTCCAACCTATTTGGGGAAAGACATCCACCTTGTGACGTTACGGGTCGCCACACCACTCCATCCGTTCCGAGCCCTGACGGGCTTTACCGGAGGTCGCCTTTAGACCCCCTAACTGATTACATCTCACAGTCATCAGCCACGCCTCGGTCGGGATGCCACCGTTGTAAATGCCTCGGCAGACATTTGCATCGGTAAAACACAAATCAAATTTTCTCTTCAAGTAGACCTTAAACGGACATCCTCACATTCAACCTAACGTGATTCCCTCAAACTAACTGACCGAAACAGCGGAAGCGCGAATCCCGCGCCTAGTACAGATTTGACATCACCTCAAAACCGTGACTGTGAATAGCTCAAAAAACAAATAAGTTGAAAGTTAAATCAGTGCTACACTCAAACCAATCAAAATTATGTTTTACGAAACATAGAAATTCAGACCCAAACAAGTCGATCAATTTAAGTCACCTATCAAGGAGGACGTAACCTCATTCCGGTCCGCGCAGGAGCTGAGGACAAACCCCGCATCCCACCCCGGTCCCGCATGTTGTCTCGTGCGGCATTACCAAGTCACAACCACGACCGCCACCGGCAGAAGGAAGCCACGCCATTGGTCGCATGGGCTACCATACTCCGGCAGCGTGGCAACTCCCATCAGCGGAAGCCCCAAATTGAATCACAAACAACACCAATATAACCGTGGCACATGCCAATGCGCCTACCTCTAACCAATCCAGTGGCTTGGCCGGAACCCTAGCCATCCGGGATCTTACCATGATCAAATATCTCGATTAAACTCCCTCCGCAGACCTACACATCGCGAAGAAAACCAGCCACTATAGACCATTCCTCACCGATCATCCAATTAATACGAAGATCCAAAAAGTAATGTATTCTCTCAAGTTCCTAACAGCTCGTGAACGTTCGACCTCGTATCGGGGATAGACGTAGAGGACGTGGTCCACTGTAAGATCAGTCCCACAATCCGGGCATTGATTCGAATCCACCGATCCTCAATAGTCCTCAATAGAAGTCCGAGATTTTTTTGATACTCGATTCCAAAGTCGGTGAATTCGTCGTGAAAGTCCAAATTGCATGACCATCTTGCTCACCAGTTTGATACCGCTAGATTCTTTCTTGTGGGTTTTCATTAAAAATGGTTTAGGTACTCAGGTTTATGTACCACCTTTGTCTGCTGAACTTGTTGAACTAAGTCATTGAATTAACGCCACAATTGCAGAGGTAACGACCAACTTACTGGCTACAGACTGGAATGAATTCAGGTGGGATGTATGTCGTATTACAAATGGAAGCTGTATCGAACCAAAGTGGATATTGGGTGTCAACGGTGATTTGTTTTTTTATGAAATGAGAACTTAAGCGAATCTGTAAGTTATCTCAATAGATTTTTATATGCTTTTAAATTTATGAAATATAACATTTTTTTACGTTTATAATCTTTCAAGTTTTGCAAAAATCCCAATTTTAAATTATCTCCAACCAAAAGTTAATGTAAATGGATTACAATAATCAATATCAAAGAACTGATATGTAATGCTAATAATTTTCATGAAGATAATAAGTTGAAAAAAGTAATCTTAACAGATTTAAAAAAAGGAAAGTTAAAAAAGAAGACAAATATTTTTCTAATTAAATGTAAATAAAGAACACACACTTATCAAACAGATAACTAAATAATTTAACAACTATTTTCGGTTAATCAGTAAAAAATAAAACTAGAAAAAAATAATAAAAAAACGAACATATTAAGACACAACCATTTGATACTCTGGGTAAGACACACGTATTATCAGTGGAAAGGAATTAAAGGAAGATAAATGAAATGGACAAATATCTGTCACATAGTGTAACAGATTACCAGTAACAACTGATAAAACACATTTCTTAAGTGCTTTCCTTTTTTTTTAAAAAAAGAACAAAAGATTAAGAATGACACAATCTAACATAGGATTATTATCTCGTAGGAAGCTACTCCAAAGTACAATAATTCTATTTCAAATAATAAACCACAGTCCTTTGTTTTTTCTAATAGTTTCATTCTTTTTGTAAGTTTTATATATAATAGATTATAATATTTGAGATGACTAATTAATGTATGTTACGGAATCTAGTGTTCAATAATCATAATAGTATTAAATTATCATAATAATATACGAAAAATTATCTGTCATTGTAAAAATTAGTCAAACTATAATTATGTACGTAAATGCACTATTCATGTCTTTTTTCATACAAGATAAATTTAATTATAAGTTATATGTATGATGTATATCCAGATTAATTAAACGTATATTAATTTTCCCTAAAGCCTGTCTCATATATCTACCCTTATCTAGTTAACTGTGCTTAAAATGGGAAGCACTGTAATTTACAATGACCCTAACTCTTAATTAATTATTAGCGTAGGGAGCATCACTACTGCTACTCAAGCTTTGTAAGATTTTCTTGTAAAGCACTTTACAGTAGCGTCAGGAAGAATCAAACCGGCCATTATTTTCCTTCTGAACAAATACTACAAACGTGTTTTCGTGGATGAAATAAATACTTAAGAGTTGGTATTTCAACAATCAACAGAACGAGTAAAAATACTTAAAATCTATATATAATTAAAAAAACTAATTTATTATTTCCCTGCTTATGATTACCTTATGATTAATTCAAGTAATGAGAAAAAATTATTCTACGAATAAAACACATACTTTACAAAGGCGTTTTTGTTTCTTTATTAGAAGTTATCTTAAAAATTATATATAAATATATATATATAAAAGCAGGGTGAATAACTTAAAAACGAACCGAGTTGGCGCATGAACTGCAATATATGAGTGAGTTCACTTTTAACGCTGCTACTACTAAAAAAAAAAAAATTACTACTTAAACCCACCACGTTTGTCTAGGTAGTCATCATCGCAAATCAGCTGATTTCAAAGTCGGGAGTTCTAAGGTTCAAAACCTCGTAAAGGCTACTTTTGTACGGATTTGAATACTAGATCATGGATACCGTTGTTCTTTGGTGATTGGGTTTCAGTTTGGTAACTGAAACCACACCCTCAGTAACGGTTGACCTGAGACTACACTTCATTTACACTCATACATATCATCCTCATTCATTTTCTGAAGTAATACCTTACGACGGTGGTTCCGGAGACTAAACAAACAAAGACCAAAATAATTAGCCTAAATTACGCAACCTCACCAATTTTGTTACTAAATTTGATTGTTTACTTTCTAGCAGGATCTGGGTACGTGGTTTATATGCGATACATACTTCATTTGGATACGTTTACGTTCTACACACTGCTGAAGATGGAAAGATTTTTCTTAAGAAAGAATGAATCTTTCTTCAGGTACCTCTAAGTATTTAAACTGTCCGAAGTACGAGGTGGAAGAGACCCCCCAAAATGTATTCTTTCTGTGCCCGCGATTCGCCATAGAGCATAGGGAGACCCTACGAATCCTATTACAAGGTGGGACACAGTGGAAGACTGTAGAAAGATTCGTCAGGACGGTCATGAGGAATGTGGATTTATATGAAAAGTTCCGCAGAGGAGAAAGGTGCCGCAGGGCGTGGGGTGGGGGGGTGGTCAGGTTCTCAGCTGAGTGGCTAGGGACTTCCCCGTACGTTTGGAGGTCGCCTGGGTGCGATGAGGCCGGGGATAATCTGCTCGTGCGTCTGATGGTGGCCACTGGTAAGTGGTGTGACTATTTGAAATTTCTGTCTTGACTGCTATGTGGGTGTGTATCGCTTGAGTGTTGTGGATGTTAGAAGCTTTGTCCTGTTTTCTGCAGGGTTCTTGTGCGAAGTTGTTGGTATTTTTATTTGATGTGCTGTCGTATGTGTTGCTTCCAGTTTTGTTGTTGCGTGGTGTGTGACATTTGTTGGTTTGCTATGACTGTGTGCGCGATCGATTCACCCTTCTTCTGATGAAATGTTTTTATAAGCTGTACCAGGCACGGGGAAGCCAGGAGTGGAGGTTTAGTGCGCAGGTATACATACGCCCTTGGTTATAACTGGTGGAACCTGTTAGCGAGTTCGGCACTGCTTTGGCGCCCGTAAATGAGATTCCTCCACCTCTTTAAAAAAAAGGTACTTCTAAGTATCTGATGAAAAATAAATCGATTTTAACATATATTTAAACTGTTTATTGAAAATTATTGATCAGTAAACTGATGTGGGAAATGTGGATGTAGATATCCTGATCTGTGGAGGGATTGTAATCGAAAAATCCCATCTACTGTTAGAGGTTCTGTGAGTAGATCGTTCCTTTAGCACCACCTAATACTTTTCCTTATTCTTAAAATATTTTCTGTGACGATATTGTATGGTTTTTATCTAGACATTGATTGGATCCATCCATATTAAAGCGAGGAAAACTTCGTCCATAATATCTGTATGGTTTAATAAGACAACCGGTCTTTTAAAAACCTACCTGGAGGTTCTGTTTTCTACTTTATAAATGTAATTAAAACCTAAAATGGGGCTGAAATCCATATCAGATAAATATTTGTCTAATCCTACCTAATACAATATATTTACGAATTTCAGTTTTTAAACGGTAAAGAATTTGGCTTACATAAGTCATCCTTTGGAAAGGCTTCATTTTTAGTGCAACTGAATTCATTTTAATAAAAGCAAACAGTATAATAAATACAAATAAAAATTCTGTCCTATTTAATTAGGTTTTAGCTTTATTTCTATTGAATTTATATTAACTCTACAATAAGTATTCAGGAAATTGTTTATTTTTATTAAATCCTAAGGTAAATAGAAGACGGTATAAAGTAATTTTAAATTTACTCCATACTAACTACTAATTTTCTAAATAGGTTAAGACACTAAAGTCACGTCTTTCTACCCACTCAACTGATAATAGGAAAATGATAACAAATAACACTTTGTTTAAATTTGCATTGCTTCAATGTTATCTATTCTTATAAACTATTTAAATGAAACGATTTCAGCTAAGTAGTTTTACAATGATTATACATACAGGTATATAGTAATATTCTAATTTTTTATTTATATTTATACAATTCGGAATTAAGTACCCTATTTTAATATCAAATATTATATACAATTACAGAAATAGAAATTTCTTGTAACTCTGTCCACGTTTCTATAATATTACTGTAATGAAATTATTATTCTCTTTATTAGATAATACTTTTTCCATTACACAAGTGCTGTTACGTTATTTTATATTGTAATAATATAGTAAGTAAAGATAATGCAACACTCTTATTGCTGAATAAATAAATTTATTATAGCAATTGTTACCATTCTTTACTAATACATGTATAGTGATTCAAGAGCAAACGAAGGTACATGTAACGTTCACCAAAAATGTATGCTACTCTTTACGATTAAACAATCTTTCATACCTAGATGATGGGTCCGGAAACGTTTCCTTTCCCACTTCGGGAAAGGAAACCTCCGGGATAACCTTTAGATATTGCTTCAGAGGATGAGATGAATGATTTGTGGCGTGTATGAAAACGTCATGCCTAACCGATATTAGCGAGCCCGTCGCTATGCCTGTAAATGGGGTTTTCCTCCGACTCACCGAGAAAAAAAAAGACCAGAAAGTAAAAATGACGTAGCCATCGCTAAAAATAACTATCAGGCTTAGTAAAATTGAAGAGTGAAGCGGTTTCATTTCCTTCTTCACCAGTTCAAATGTACGGTAGCATGTCAACCTACCAAGCTCACCGTAATCCAGGTGATATTCAGCCTTTTAAGTGTTATTTTTACCGTTTTCAATTTACGGATTGGACGTATGGGGAACATTATTTCTCTCATAGAAAGCAACTCTGGCAGGTGCTTATTGTACATTAGGAGAGTATACAATACAATCATAAAAAAGACTAGTAAATTAACAAATTAATGTTGCTTCAAACCTTTCTGACATAAAACAATTCTTTAAATTGGTTCAACTCAACAGAGAAAACGTTCTTAACTACGGCGTTTTTTAAATAGTATAACAAAGTTTATTTTTGTAAAATATTTTTGATGCATATGAAAATTATATTACTTGAAATGTACAGGAAACTTAAATACTTAATGTACTTAATTTAAAAATAATTTAATTTTACTTAATGTTTGATATTTACTAGAAAAAACTTTCATACCAAATATCATTGCTTTTTCTGTAGTATATAAATATAAAATAAGTAACTCCGTGTAAGGGTGATTACTGGTCTCCAGGAACACTGTGATAAATGTCTACATCTATTTAATAATATTCATATAAGTTGTAATATTTCAACCACTCAACTATAAATGATTTGCTACTTACAATAAATTGTACAATATTCTGGTTTTACGATAACATTTACCTCCAGCCTATAATAAATAAGTAAAATGTAAGGAAAATAAATAAGCATAAATAAATATATTGATCTGTTCTTCAGTTGCAGACTTAATATAACAAAATAACGAATATAAATTTTGATTCACATCTGCATTTACAGATTACAAAGAGAAAGTTTTGAAAAAGACCAACATAATACCATAAAAGAACTACGCCAAATTCTACCTCAGTAATATTTTTCTAACCAACAATATTCTTTTCCGTAAAATACAATGAAAAATTATATATGTGTCATTTATTCGTCTAATGTTTAGTTGTGTAAGCGTAATAGTTATATACCACCTGATACGATATTAAATTAATCCCTAAAATTACATAGCCGCTTTACGGAATAATAGGAGTCATCTCTTACTAATCTTACTAAGAAAAGAAAGGAGAAAAGTGGTTTCCAGTTACGTTTTTCATTAAACCATATGCATCCTCCTGCATATCAGCATTCCAAAGCCATCGAAATACAGGAAATATTCAGCTCTACAAGAAGGGATATCTTTATGGTATAATGAACATCATTACTTTCAGAAAAAACGTTCAACCGAACTTCTTTTATTTCATATGATTTGTAAGCGTCACAGTTATAAGAAAGACTGAAATAAATGCTGTAAAACAATAGATTAAATTATACTTTTCTCTAGTGAAACAATGCATTATATATATTTTCGTGAAAGACCGACATTAGAGAAAGTTAGAGAATTCTCCAGTGAATGTCGACACATATCAAATACGTCGGTGAAAGACCGAAATATTTGCTTATTTGGACGTTCGTCGGTATATGTCAGCAAACACAGATAAGCTCTGGTGGGGGTCAAAATGATAACTAGATATTAAAAAAAAATTATCCTATACCAATCTCTAAGATAGATTACTAGAAACCATCGTAAAAAAAAAAGTAAGTTTAAATGTAAGCCAAACATAATCTACGCATGCTTTGCTCGCTAACTTCTTATAATTAACGTTAAATATACAAATTTTAAATTTTATTTTCCAATATTGGAGGCAATTAATAAAATTCGCCGCATTTATAAAAAAAAAAATGTAATCAAATTTTCAGCGTTTTATAGATTGAAAGAACCAATGAGGATGTGCAGAATTTGTTAACTGCATCGATGAACGATAACGATACAAATAAATTTTCAGATGGTTTGCCCTTTGTTCAATTTTTTTTATAAAAATATTTTTATTCAAATTTTACCATCAGTACATGATGAATTCCGAAAAGAAGGAACCTTGTACCTTCTGATTTCTAAGAGCCTTATGATAATGTTTTCTTTACTCATCCCAACAATGGACTATTAATATCAAGTATGATATACAGTTAATTACAATGTTATTCTGCTTAGTAATTCATGGTGTTAATGATAATTAAGTCAGTCAACTAGATGTCGGGTTCCGGGTTGTCGACCAAAAAATTATAATAATAGTATATAATTGCAAAGAGATGGCAAGTTCTTTTCTCTTTTGAGATAAACAGTTGTTATTATCTTTTATAAAGATCATCATTATAGATCCATTAGACATAAAATTATAAATATAATATAAATAAATTTAAAACGTTTTAAAAGAGGTATTTTTACAAGAAAGGGATTATAGAAAAGCGACGTTAAGTTACTACTAGGGGAAAAATTAAAGAGGTTGTCTGTAATATATATATATATATATATATATATATATTTATTACTTCAAGTTCTCAACAAAATTTTGTTGAATGTTTTTATAATCATCTAGGTTTAATATGATTGTATAAAAACACCTTAATATTAAGTGAAATTCAAATTAAAGACATCTTCAAATAACCTGTATGAGAATTTTTGAATGAAAAAACGCTCCACTGGCGTTTACTAAGAGAAATTTTCTATGTCACTGCCAATGTAATTTTCTTTTCAAAACAAAATCAATAATTAAATATCATTAAATAAGGTGCATCAGGAAGTGATGTCTTAAACAAAAATTTAAAAATATATACAATGATTCACGAAGAATGTTACAAACTTTCTTGGTATGATTTATCGGTGAAAATAAAGAAGAAATTACTTAAATTATAGGTCCGGAAATGCTTCATTAGTGAGTGTCAATTGGCAAAATATTTCTGTGCTTTCGTTAAAATTAAGCCAGTTTGTAATTATCGGGACTCAAATTAAGTAGTAAATTTATTGGTTTGGTTTAGAGGAAATGATAAAAATTTGTCCCAAAACTATAATTTTAATAGTTTTCAAGAAATTTGTAGAAAAAGACATAAGGTTGAGGTCGATAAACACACTATATTATGTTAGGTATAAAATAACATTGTTAACTAAAAAAATACATAAAAATTTTAAACGGACTTCCTACAGAATTTGATTCTGAATAAAATCCAGAGAATCTAAATACAAAGGTAAGAATGTCGAAGTTTATTAAAAATGAAACATATCAAAATGTTTTTAACTAGGTATTAAAGGAAAAAAATTTTCAATTTTCGGGGCACATTTCATACAAAACCAGTAAATTTACCCCCTAATTTGAGTTGCAAGAATTACAGTCTGGCTTAAATTGCCACACAATATTATTATTTTGCAATATGGCTTTATTTTTTACTACTACGCAAAAATCTTTCACCAGCTGATAATCATTAACGAAACGGGCTTCCGAATCAACATTTATATGAATTTTCTTCTTTATTTCAACTAGTAGAATATGTCCTTTTTTTCTTTTTCATGTTTAGCCTCCGAGAATTACCGTTTAGGTATTACTTCAGAGGATAAATGAGGATGATATGTATAAATGCCAGAACCCGGTGGGCTAAAGTAGAATATACCCTAAAAGTATTTTACATTCTAATAAATCACTCTATGTATAAAAATACATGAACTGAGAACATCTGTCTTTTATTGTAGTCCAGTAATGAAATAGAAACCCACCGGGTTGGTCTAGCGGTGAACGCGTCTTCCCAAATCAACTGATTTAGAATTCGATAGTTCTAGTGTTCAAGTGCTAGTAAAGGCTTTTATACGGATTTGAATACTAGATCGTGGATACCGGTGTTCTTTGGTGGTTGGGTTTCAATTAACCACAGATCTCAGGAATGGTCGAACTGAGACTGTGCAAGACTATAATTATTTTACACTCACACATATCATCCTCATTCGTCCAGTTTATTAATATCTGAACGATAATTTCCGGAGGCTAAACACCAGAAAAAAAAAGTAATGAAATAGAAAATTAAAAATTTTTAAATATTATTTTTATGAAAGCTGGATGATATACTCGTATGTGTATATTTAAGAAAAAATAATACTTATTGACAAAGTTAAGTCAAATATTCGTTTATTTAATAAAACGTAACCTAAAAATTACTAAAACGGTAAAATTTTACTAGTCATAAATAGGTAAAACAAAAACCGTGATATTTTTATAAACATAAGGTATCAGAAACAATTAAAACTATTAGAATCATTAACATCAATAAACGTTAGAACATAATTCAAAAGCTAAATAGTATCTGTTCATAATTAAAAAGGTAAGTCATTTTTTTACCATTATATGTAATTATGAGGTGCCTACAGTGAGGGAACAAACTAATGACCTGAGTAGTGCATGAATATCTTTAATCATTGCAGTTAATAGGATTCCACGGTATACATAAACATATTTGACTAACAGTTTAATGTAAGGGTATTATTATATCATTAAATTTTGAAATTACACGGTAATAATGTCATTACATTTTGTATTTTAATACTTTATTGCAGGATATTTAATAAATAGTGTTTAGAAGAAATTTTTAACTCACGTAAAGTCGTTTGGGTAAAAATATATGAGTACGCCGTGTAATTTTCAAAGTATCAGTAACTTATACAGAACTAAAATACGTTATTTATACAATGACCCGTAGTTCACCGACCATTTTAACCATTACGACACTAAATTGTTAGCTTTACTGTTGTCTCTGACATTTAAGTCTCTAGTAAGAAACGAACGACTGCGTTCTATATGCATTCGTAATGTATATTTATTTCTAACGTATATTTTCAGCCTACTCGTTTAAAAGTTTTCACTAATAAATTGATGATCGTTCAGTGACTTTAGTGACATCATGAACCGCTGCTGTTTAGTCGAGGAAGACGATGTGTGGTAATCACTCTGTGTATACCGCATGTGCGAAGTGAGTCCAGATGGTTTCTAGCCAGCCTTGAACCTGGGTGTGGTTGAGAACGGTGTGACTAACGCCGTGTTGCCAGACTTGACTGTCCCTGTTAGTCTACTTCTCCACAACTAATCCCCCCACACAATCTTTAACACCAGACTAAAAGGTTGTATTATTATTATTATTATTATTATTATTATTATTATTATTATTATTATTATTAACCGTAAAAAATTTATCTTTAAAAAATTAATTTTACCTATTAAAAAATAATTTTTTATTGGTTCTTGATTAAAAAAATTTAGGTATAGTTGTAAATAATTTTAACATTTCTTTTTCCTAAAATACACGTCCTGGTGATTAATTATAATTATCATAATAACATTTTTAATTTATGAAATATATATATATATATATATATATATATATATATATATATATATATATATACATATATGTATATACAGTTTATGTTTTCACAAACATATTTATATAAGAACATACATTACTTATTTTTTATTTTCTGTTTAGCCTCTGGAACCACCATCAGGATTACTTCAGAGGATGAATGGGGATAATATGTATGAGTGAAAATGAAATGTAGCCTTGTACAGTCTCTCGATTATTCCTGAGATGTGTGTTTAATTAAAACTCAACCACCAAAGAACACCGGTATCTTGGATCTAGTATTCAAATCCGTATAAAAGTAACTGCCTTTACTAGGATTTCAACCTTAGAACTCTCGACTTCGAAATCAGCTGATTTGCAAAGACGCGTTCACCATCAAAAAACCATCCCGGTGGACATTATCTTTTTTTTTATCCTTTTTTTAAAGAACTCAGGGGCAAATGGTAATCGCCTAAAAGACATTGCCTCGGTCGGCCCTAAATGATGTGGCTGTAGACTAGCCTACCGGTGCGTGCAGCCTTCTGCTGGTTGTCCCATCGGAGTCCCTCCTGAAGCATTGAAATATCATGACCTCCGTTTCTGGTTGCCATGATGCCTCCGGTGGACATTATCTATACCAGAGTTTCCCAACCTGTGGGGCGCGCACCCTCCTACCTACGAGATAACACTAAATGGGAGGCGCGAGCACCCACCGCGTTGGTCTAATGGTTAACGGGTCTTCCCAAATCAGCTGATTTGGAAAGTAGAGAGTTACAGCGTTCAAGTCCTAGTAAAGCCAGTTATTTTTACACGGATTTGAATACTAGATCGTGGATACCGGTGTTCTTTGGTGGTTGGGTTTCAATTAACCACACATCTCAGGAATGGTCGAACTGAGAATGTACAAGACTACACTTCATTTACACTCATATATATCATCCTCATTCATCCTCTGAAGAATTATCTAAACGGTAGTTACCGGAGGCTAAACAGAAAAAAAAGAAGAAAAAGAAGGGAGGCGCGAGCATATCAAAAATAAATTATTTAAAAAATTTAATTATTTAATGAAAGGAACGGAAATCAGAATACATTCAGAGATAATAAATAATGAAATACATATTTACACTGATAAAATACATTTATAGTATTAGTTCTGCACAATGTATTTAATGATTAACTTATCAATACTAAATTAAAAACTAGTTTAATGATTATTAGTTACTCCCTTGGGCCATCTTGCAGAGAAAAATATTTCTACGGAAGATTTAATTTAGAAATAGACATTCTCAGTTGTTTTTCTATATTTAGCTGAGACCTATATTTTGTTTTCAACGCAGCCACAGAAGAAAATTCGGTTTTTCAAAGGTAAGATGTTAAAACATTAATAATTTACGAAATGTTCTTGTTTTCAATGCAGTAAACTCATCATCCACCCCTACCCAAAATTCAAAGTGATTTATTACTAAATTGTCTTTTGATTTCGTCACTTGCCGTGAAGTCTATGAAGATTTCTTCTTCAGTAGTTGTGAGCCCTTCGGGTGTATTTTGGAATGGATTCCTAACCCACTCGTAATTTGCTACCAAGTTGTTGTCAGCAAGAAAATACTTTTATAATTCTTTACCAACATGACTAAATGATTTTCAACGGTTACAAAAACAACTTTCACATGTTGTTCTTCAGCCTTGTAAGTTTTTATACATTCATCCACATTTGCAAACATTTCTACGTTAAGTCGCTTGTGCACTTGTTGATACTTCACTATCGTCTAATGCTCGCTTATCCCCACTTAAAAATTTATCCATGATTCTGTATAAATCTATTGTTGTGAATATTTAATATCGTGAATTGCAGTTAACACGCAAATTACAATATACACATTTACGATAGATTCAATAGAATATTCGATATAGTGAACGTATTGCCAAATATCAATAAATTTCCTTATTCTTGGTAATTTTTATGGTTTTTAATTGAGGTCGTAGTGTAGCTTTAGCGCCAAAATACTCGAAATACATTATTATTGTATGGTGAGGGGGCGCGATGAAAATTGTGTTTGAAAATTTGGTCGGAAATACTGAAAGGTTGAGAAACGCTCATCCAGACATATAACAAAATGATAACTAGGGACATCTTTATGCACACATCAAGCAAAAACTACTGAATCGATTTTAATAAAACTTTGACAAATTTATCTCAGAGGTTTGGGTCATTATCTCCAACTATAACTATCAATGTTCCTATTTGATATAAAGATATTCATTAAAGAAATAAAAAAGCTCGTGTGTACTTATGTACGCACGTAAGATGTTATATTTCTTTGGCGTAAATAAAAAAATAATTATTTTTACGCATTTTAAACAAATTTGAACTGAGTCAAACGATCGATAGACGACATTAAATACCATGAATAAAAGTTTGAATAAATAACAAATTAAATTAAATAATATTTATTTTATACAGTTTAAAAATATTGAAGTATTCGTTGTCACATAAAGCAAAGTTCATCAAATATATTTCGATTAGTTTAGTTCCATTAATTCTTCAGATGACGATTGAATAGGCACGAGGGTTATCAGCGGCTTATGATATGAAAAATATGATACAAATAGTTTTGTTTTATAATAGTGTATTTTATCAAAAATTTCGTTTTTGGTAAATTTAAAATTATTTATGCAAAATCAAGAATTTATCTGATGTGTGCTATTTTCTGTGTCATTAAAAAATATAATTTTACTCATAACAAATAATACTTACATAAATATAACCTCAAATATTTATACACAATTTTCACAAAAAAAAAAAAATAAAAAAAAAAATACATTGCAATATAAATAATGTTTTATGAATATGAACAACAATATTTACAGTTTAAAATATCAGTCTTCAGAAATCCGTGTATATATAAATATATATTTATTACGACTGAATATCTTTTATGTTTACAACACGTGCTTATCACAATTGCACTGAACGACTGACTGATAAGTTTCTCTTAACGCTCTAAAAAAAAGTATAACTTCAAATAATTAATTCTTTTAGTTTATTACTTTTCTGTTTACCATGGTAAAAAAAAAAATTGAGGTCAGATCTTTAAATATTTTATTATATGATTACAATTAAATTATTATTATTATTATTGTAATTAGCTTATATTAGACGATTTAGCGAAATTTTGTGGGTTTTAATTGTTACATCGGCGCGTGCAATTTCCGTAACTTGATGAAAATACACTCTGATAAGTTTCTCCTAACGCACCAAAAAAGTATAACTTCAAAAAATTAATCGTTTTAGTTTATTACTTTTCTGTTTACCATAGTAAAAATAAAAATTCTAAGTTCAGATCTATAAACCTTTAAATATTTTATTATGTGATTACTATTAAATTATTATTATTATTGTAATTAGCTTATATTAGAGGATTTAGCGAAATTTTGTGGGTTTTTATTGTTATTTTAGCTCACGTTATTGGATGGTCAAAAGTTAAAAAGTATGACTTCAAGAAAGAAAAGTAAACTTTCTTACTATTCAAAATCTGCTAAAAGAAATAGTATTTCGGTCATCTGAAACAGTTGACGTGCTATATTGTCTGTTAGCTGCTGATTGACAACGCGAATTGCAATAAATTTGCAATGCGGGTTGTAGTTAAATTCCTTACGAGTTCATTGACTGATGTCATTGTAGAGATACCATGGTCATATAAAGGTAGAAGTGGTTTTAGCTAAAACGTACTTTTTCAGTACGCCGATCATGGATATTTTGGCGCCATGGCAGAAGTAGGTTCGTATATGATGCTCAGAAATGAAAATGAGGAATCAAAAGGGATATGCTCGTCTATAGCAGGGGTATTAGAGTTTTACGTCAAGAATAAGAGAAACGGTAGTAAAGAGATTTTCAGGCTTTAATTCTTATTTATCAGTATTATTCACATAATCATGAGAATAACGAACATAGCGGGGTCCAAGGAGCGGAGCCCCTGACCGTCTAAACTGATTATCGAAACTGCCAAATCTTTACCAGTAGGTAATATAATCGATAATCAGTTTATTACTGATAAATAATATGTTTTTTGTATAAATAATATATCTTTACGATTCTGGTTTTAATAAAAAGATTAATTAAAAAGCTTTTACATTTATATAAAGAATTATTATAACAAAATCCATTATATTTGGAATTAATAATTTTACGGAAAAAAGTTAAATGTTGAAATATAACCTAGTGTTTAACACAGTTATAATACATGTTTATCGTGTGCATTGTACAAATAGATTTTCACATGAACAGTATGACCCTGATACTTTTCAAGCTGCAATCACAAAAACAATAATTTTTTCAAACAAATTTGCCGGTTGCTTGTTGAGCAATTTACCTTTTGTAGTTACCTTATGTTAGAATACTAATATTCAGATCTCCATGTTACATGGAGAAGCTTGTATAAACATTTGTTCAGAAATATGCTTAACAGAAATACGAAACTACTGCTCCAGCTAGTAACTTAGGGTTAGTACTGGCTTATTTTTTTTTCATATTTACGAGTATTTTAATTACATTGATATCGTTTTCCAACATTTGTTAATTTATATCTGAATATTAATTGAATGTATGAATATTCTTATACCTTTTATGGATTTCCTTTCTTTGAAATAATATGCTCGTAAAATTAAACAAAAATAAATATTGTCTGCGTTGAATAATACTTTTTTAAAGAATGCCAGCAACATGTAACATAAATTAACAACATAGGTGTTGAGACGTAAATACAATGCCAATATAATTTGAATTAACGTACATGTGGAAACCGGTATATCGACTTACCAGTTGTTTGTACATCTAAAACTAAAGTCAGTGATTTATTCTCTTGATTCCGCATTTAAAATTCATGTAAACTAAACTAAGTAATTTAGATTTTATGACAAATAAAGTTGTAAATAAAAATAATCAAACGGATGAAGATTATTTTCTATAAAAAGTTATTTTCGATTATGAGATTATAAAAAGCCAATTTTGAAAAATATCATGCATTTGTCAGTCATAATATGTACATTTCTGTAGAAGAACATTTGTTTCTATGTATGAATAAATCAAGCATATTTTTCTGCAAAATAAATAAATAAATTGGTAGATGTATTCAAGAAGAGGTTCAAACACATACTGTTTGAAATTTAACAAATAATATTTTTTTACGAAATTGTTTCTTATTGTATTTATTTTTACCTCCTTGAGATTTTTTCCAGATATATTTTCAGCGAGAAAATTATAAAAATCATTTCGTTTAGAGGAAATTGCTCTACTGATAAAAAAAATTCTTTCTAATTTCGTAATTTTTTTTAAAAACTTTTTTAAAAATTATCCTTTAAATTCTCTTTCTACTAAGCGCTTTCTAAGATTTTATGTAAAATTAAAAAATAATTTATCAGTGTATTATTAATATGAAGTTCTGGCAGTTCATACGTAATTAATAGACTTATAGTCAAAACTAGATACAAGAACCAAAACAATAATGAAAAAAAAAACTGAAATTATAAACCAGTTTCATCATCAGTCTTGAAGGAAACACAAAGATAATATGATGAAAAGTGTAAATTCTCTAACAAAAAATTATATCACGCCTACCCAGAATAAAATAAAACAGTAAAATTTTCATACTCTCCAACTTTGCCATTGCTGTTTGCCAAATTTTTTAATTTCTTCTACGAAGTAAAGGAAATATAGTGATCTCGAAAAATTTCGGTTTTCAGATGTCAATGGCAATATCTATTTTGATCATCCCTGAATCCATTTTGACAATTTTCGGCGTGACGTCTGTACGGATGTACGTATGTATCTCGTATACTGAAAAACGATTAGCCGTAGGATGTTAAAATTTTGGAATTAGTACTGTTGTAATATCTAGTTGTACACCTCTCCTTTTTAATGCAACCGACTGCACTACAAGTGTCCAAAAAAGCCCAAAATCCAAAAAATTTGAATTTTTTTACTTTTATTTAAATGCAGTAATAAGCCCTCATTGAGAGATTTTCAACGATATTTCATAAGTGGTATTTATTTTCATTGTTTCCAGAGTTATAGCCAAATAAAATTTTAATTAATGAAATATTTGGATCTTACAAAGGGAAGGCACATTGTTCGAATCCGACTTCATCTCCTTTTTTTAACTTTTTTTTTTAATTTACACATATTGATTTATTAATAATTATTAATCTCTAATTGTAAAGAAAAATATACAATAATTAATTCAATAATAACAGCAAAAACAAATATGAAAAAATATCAGAAGTTATTGATGAAATAAAATTTTATGGACTTTTAATGTTAAAAAATGTATATATGTTATCCATGTAGTGTCCACATCAGATTTTTTGCCAGTAAAGTTATATTTACAATTAGTCCGTAACGAAAAATCTCCATTGAAATCTAAGAAACTATAAATATGTACTCATGTCTGCATATATACATATCTTATACGTACAACTATGTATATAATAAATATAAGCAAGTATATACATTGATCAAGTTCAAAAAAAAAACACTAAAAAGTAGTTCTTACAATTACACAAAGAAACACAAAAGAGAAACCAAAATTAGGATAAGTAGACAAAATAAATGATGATAAAAATCAATTTAAATGGAGAAACAAAACAATACATTTTGGCGAAACATAATTTCCCATTGCAGCCGATTCACCCAAATCGAAGACTGAGTTGAATAATCGCAACACAGAACTAAATTTTTTCTGGGTCCCTAGCCACGTAGGGATTCCAGGTAATAAACATGCAGATTCCGCTGCCAAAGACGCATGTTATCAACCTCCTTTCACCACCAGAGTTGCTACTTCTGATTTTACTAATTATGTAAAAAAAATCTCTAAGATCAAAGTTGCAAGGTGACTTTAGGTTGCAAGGTGACAAGGCTACCGTAGATAATAAACTCCGGCAGATTAAAGATTCTGTGTTGCCATAGGACTCCTCATGTAGAAAAACTCGGCGTGAAGAAGTAGTCCTCTGTCGATTGCGGATAGAACTCACGAGTACCTGATGACAGGAGGACACGCACCGCTATGCGCACGATGCAACTGCCGCATGAATGTGCGCCACATACTCAAGGATTGCATATGTTATGCGGCGTTGCATCGTAAATTTAAACTACCCAGGAACATCCGAGGTGTCTTTTACAATTATAATAAAGTTTTAAACCGGATGTTTCTGTTTTTGCGTAGTGCTGGGTTAATACAACAAATTTAATATAAAAATTTAATTTTTGTGGTTGTGTGTTTTGTTTTTGTTATATGAGTAGGGAGCCTTAAAGGGGTGTGTAGGGAGCCTACACACCCTATCGGAATTTGTCAAATTTTATATAGTTTTTTAAAATTATTTTTGCTTTTATGTTTTAAAAACTTCGTCTGTGATATTAGTTGTAAGTCTTTAAATATAATAGTTTTAAGTTTTATTTCCCTTTTTTAATTTTTGTTTTTAACTTAGTTTTAACCTTTTGTTATGTAGTTTGTATTAGTTTTAAGTTTTATTTAATTTTACTATTTTAACTTAGTTCTAAGTTTTATATTAGTGTTTTTATGTTTTTTAGCTTTTTTCTTTTTTTTCTTTAGTCCTTTTGTTATCCGAGAATGGGCCTTTTATTCCCATCTCGGACCTTGTTAAATTGTATTTACTTTTGTTTTATTTTCGATTTTACCTGTGATGTTAGTTTTAAGTTTTACTATTTATCCGTTAGAAATAGTTTTATTTTTTTTTTCATAAAAAAAAAAATCCGGGCGATGATAATGCGTAGACGTTTTTCACCCTCCAAAATAAAATCTCGAAGAACCTCACAGAACCAATTCATGTATCCGCTTTAGGCACTAAATGTCCTCATTATTATCCAGGAGGTTAACTGCAAGCCAGCTCACATGACTGTCCAGCCTCATTTTATACTCGGAATCAACCGTTGTATCTCCTATCGAATGCCCAGGTTTCCCAGATAATCATCTATCTCGTAGAGTTCGGCACCTCTGTTATATTTCTCAAAATTTTTTGCTGAAATCACTGTACGATGTCAATGTTACTCCCGCTTGTAGTGTTCAACAGTTGGATCCAATAGGTGCCAATCGTTTTCAGGATTATTATATACAACTGTTTACTCAATAATGATAATTGCGACCCCTTGCCTAGAAATCAGTATACTTCCTATTCTTCCACGTTAGACAGCGAAACAGATGCAGACCCTGGTATCACACGCTTTTAGCATTCGGGATGAGCCATCCAGTTGAACTCGCGGGCAGTAGCCAACCTCATCGCAAAAGTAACACGTGTAGACTTCCCGGGTTCATAAATTAAAGAAACTACAAAATTTGGCTTCTTCCTGTTTATCCATCTTAATAACTACTACACTTACAATAAATTCAGTTACTATAAGTTCTTAGGATATGGTTTCCAACGTTATTCATCTTTCGTTATTCATACTACCGACGTAATTTAGAAATAAAATATTGGACAGAAATATTTTCTGATTTATATTATACACAGTTATTAATATTTTAACTAATATTTAAAACAAAAATGGTTTATAATTAATTTTATGAATAATCTTTATTACCAACTAAAAAAAATATATATATATATTTCTGCAACCAGTTTTCTAGTTTCTACCGGATTTGAGTGTTTGTGTACAGGCGAATGCAATTACCGCTTGTCAGGCCTGACGTGGTTGCAACATACATATGTTGCAACCACTTCAGGCCTGGCAGACCAGTAAACATGTAGTCTGGAACAGAATTAGATCGACCACTCCTGAGACATGTGGTTAATTGAAACCCAACCACCAAACAACACCGGTATACACAGTCTAGCATTCAAATCTATATAAAAGCAACTGCTTTTATAAGGAGTCGATCTTTAGAACTCTCGACTTCAAAAATCAACTGATTTTACTATAAGGAGTTTAAACACTAGATTAACCTGGCGGGTTAGTAATAGATATTTTAATAAATAATAAAATAAAAATTTTGTTTTATTATAATATGTTGCTATTTACTGTTAAACCCCTCTTCCTTGTATGAGAATTTTAACTTAATAACCGAAGATCAAATATATAGAAGGTAAATCAAAAACAGAAAAAAAATAAACGAATCCGTTTTGACAACTCAAACTGTGAATATCATGCGAATTTAATTAAAGTGATACGAGAAATCATATTTTCTTAACTTTAAATACATATTTATTTTGATGTTGATATACGTACAAATAAAATGAAACGACTAGCACTAGATAGGGAATCTTGGAGAGCTGCATCAAACCAGTCAAATGACTGATGACAAAAAAAAAATACGTACAAAAATGGTGAAGGGGATCAATTAATTAATTCTGATTAAAATAAATTATGATTTGTAAAACACGTTTTCATTAAATATGTTTTAAAACGTTAAAATCTTAACAGTAGGAGTTTAACACGTAATTGGCAATATTACTTCGATATTAATCATCTCGAGTACTGAAGGAACAACTTCTAATATTGTTAAGCTTGATATGAAACATCTGATTAAATAATGTTCTGCCGCTTCTATCACTTAAACATCTGTTACGATAATGCCTTTCAATTGAAACGATAGAAATGAGTTGCAAAATCTTAAACCGTTAACATAACTTTGTCTGGTTATTGATTCTTTAAAATAGGGTTAAATTTTTCTAAAAGATTTTTTCTTGAATCATGTATTTTTACTAGTAAAATTACTGTCACTTCGCTGTGGATTTTTAATATACGTCATGTGCTTTATATGACCTCAGTTAAAGGCAGCAGACTATCAAAACAATCACAGTTAAGTTGTTCTTTATCGTTTGTTTTTTAGGTAAAAATCGGTTACCTGATGTATTTGGCTAAGCTACAATGGATCTCTTGGATAACTAACGCGTAATTATGTATAATTTGTACGTTGCGCGAACTGAATAATTAACTGAAATAGCATACAGAATTGTCACTAGTTTAGATCTTATAAATAAAATTCATTCATCAAGACAGATCTTTTGTTTTTTTAGTTGTGATAAAAGCCTTTTTTTTTACATTTCTGGATTTTTTTTATATCTATATGTTGCACACTTTCCTTACACGTTTTAAAAATGTTTTATCCATATTTTTATCCTTGTACGAAGTAAATGAAGTATTGTGATCACGAAAAATTTCGGTTTTCAAATTTCAACGGAAATATCCATTTTGACCATCTCTAAATCAATTTTAACTAGTTTCGGCGTGATGTCTGTACGTACGTACGTACGTATGTGCGTAATGTATCTCACATAACTCAAAAACGACTAGCCGTAGAATGTTGAAATTTTGGATTTAGGACTGCTGTAACATCTAGTTATGCACCTCCCCTTTTGATTGCAATCGACTGGACCAAAAGTGTCTAAAAAAGCCCAAAATTAAAAAAAAACCGATTTTGGGCTTTTTCTTAACTGCATAATAAGCCCTCATTGAGAAATTTTCAACGAGATATCATAAGTGGTTATTATTTTCATTGGTTCCAAAGTTATAGCCAAATAAAATTTCAGTTAATGAAATATTGGATCTTACTATGGAAAGGAACAACGGTTCAAATCCGAATTCATCTCTTTTTTTTATTTTTTTTTTTTTTTTTTAATTTAAATATTTGATTTACTAATAATAATTAACCTATGATTGAAAAAAAAAAATTACAAGTATAATTCAATAATAACAATAAAAATGTATGTATACTTTTACTCATATATGAATCAAAATATATATGAAAAAATATCATAAGTTATTAATGAAATAAAATTTTATGTACTTTTCATTATAAAATAATAATAATAATAATTTCTTTATTTCTTTCACTTTTAGAGAATTAATAATTAATGGAGTAATCCTAATACTAATCATAATATTACTTAACTTAATCATACTTAATTTAACATTGTTTTGTAATACAATTTAATATTTATTACTCAACTTAACTTAATTATACTTAATTTATATTATTTGTAAAATATGAAAGATTAGGTGTCCACAAGGGTCTTGCCCGTTTTGTGGCACCATCCCTTTTCTATTAATCTTTTTAGTTAGAGTAAGGGGAAAAGTAAACAGTCTTATCTTATATATGAGGATTAGTTTTGGTTCAATTCATGATTTACTCTGGTGGAAACTTATCTTTTCTGCATTTAAGTATAGAGAAGATCAATCGTCGTCAAATATTTATGTTTACTAATAAACCTTTCATCCAGTGCTACCCACTAAGTTATATATGTAAAAAATCTATTACTATGTTAACACCAATAATATAAAGCATTAATTATACATGTAATCATAAATCATGTAATTACATGGAACATATTTTCAAATATGTATGTATGTTATTTAATAGGCGTACAAGGAAGTCACGTGGTATCCACAACAGATCTTTACTTCTGTTACAGAGCAACTTTTTCATTTATTTATTTATTCCTCTTTTTATTATTCATTCTTCAACTTTTGGAGTCCCTTTGTAATGCCTTATTCTATTTTCGTTCCTCTGATTGCAGCTAACTTAAAAATTTGTGTTATATTATTTATGAAGCTTTACTTTAAAATTAAATATTTGCTTTACAATATGGAAGTTTATCTTTTGCTTTTCAGTGCATAAACTCTATTTAACAGTGAAAGGAATAAAAAGTGAAGATGTAATGAATGATTTTGTTTAGAAAAATATTATCTGAATTAAGTTATTTTTATTTTATTTTTTTTATTTGTACTTTTTTTGCCTGCAAGCGAGTTTTGGATCACATTAGGAACCAGATTGGCAAAGTTCCTCTATTATTCAAATTAATTTGTTTTCTTTGCGATTAAAATAGATAGTTTAGTTCAGTACCATTACGTGAGTCTCAAAACGGATACCATGAATGAATGACGCATCGGGCGATGATTCGATTCCTAAAGTTCAAGTTATTTAAAATTTATTTCTCATAGTTTTTATACAGCAGTTTTAATAACTAATTATTCTTTATAAGTAAATAATGATTTTTTTATAACACTGAAAACTGGACTCGTATTATCGTTTTATGAAGTACACCTAACGTTGTATGTAAATCCCAAATTTTCATTCTTTCTTCATTAGTAGGTGCAATCATTAAAAAAAACTCAGAAGATAATGAGGAAATATGTTACTTCTAGGGAAGTGATGGACAAGAGTTATTCCACGGGCAAAATCACCATAATGTTGAGCATTTTTTATTATTTAAATTGAAAAAAAAAGTTGATTTTTTTCGTTTTATTTAATAGTAACTAATATTCATTATCCGACACAATAACAAAATTTTTCCGCTATTTTGTATAATTTTTTGCGCAAGAAATATACAAAATATAAATTAAATGATAAAAATAAAAAAGGTATAATTTTCTTTTTATTTAATACTAAAAATACTTTCTGTTTATAATAAAATTAAATTCTTATCGTAATTTAATGAAATAAGTAATAACGAGAACACCTTAGAGATTCTTAAATGTTTTCCACACAAATTTCCCACCAATCACAATGAGAATCAAAAATTTTCATGCGCCCAAAAATTTTTAAACATACAATCGGTTAAAAATAATAATTGTAAATGCTTTTTTAAAATGCGCTCTTAAATACAGAAATTGCAATTATTGTTTTTAAACGTGGCATATCCTATTTCTGAGTTGAATCTGATATTTTACTTTACATTTTGGTTTGAAATAGCAGGAAAACATAATTTTTGCTTCTTTTTTTTAATCAGGCATCGCCTACCTAGACCACCTGAACGCCCAAAACATTTTGTGGGCCTTCTAACGTCCTCCCCCCCCCCCCCCTGAAGACCTCCAGCGCCAACAAAGGGCAATTATTGCCCACTTTGTGAACGAATGCCCTAAACACAAGCAACAAGTTTAAAATCGCTAATCAACATGACTTGCAACATAACCGCGTATGAAAAATACACCAATCCATAGTCAAAATAAACTCAATTTGAAGTTACTGAAGTTTGTTTGTTAATGTCGACCTTAAAATGAGTGTAACTGAAGGCTCAAATGATATAACTGACTCAACCAATATTTATCAAATTTTTACACACACAACTTCCGATTCAATAATACAGCATATATAAATTTCAAAGAAATCGATATAATAGTTTTAGAGGTTTTCGAGCCTATATATATAAATAGCCTATATATATATATATATATATATATATATAAGAAATTAATATTTTAACTGCAAGGTATTTTCGTACTCCTCATACCCTCAAATGTACAGAACATTCAGTTTCATCCCCCCCCCCCCCAATCAAACCATGCGACCGTACGTTTCTACGTTTCTTCAATCAAAGTAATACCGTACGTTTCTTCGAAAGGTCGGTAAAAAGAAATGACAAAGAATATAAAAAATGTACAGTTATAAATTCTCTCTTTGCGATGCGGTTTTGCTTCAAGCTGTTAATTTAATCAGCATGCAATGAAATTAAATTCATAAATGCGCTTAAGTGGGGGAGTACCTTTGGTTGAGGCTACATTAAAACCTGGTATGAGGCTAGAACAGGTAAACTGCGTGATTCAGTTGTCATCAAATATACGTCTGGTTTGAGTGGGGAGTGTTAGCTAGAGAGGGGAATTATTTTTAAAAATTCATTGTACACTCCGGTAACAAACTATATAGGCTATGTAATGGTATTGAATCACAACCAATAGCACCAATAATACATCGTTGATAACAATGCACTCTCCTTGTAGCGATCTGATAACTTATTATAATGTTATTTGAATGACCATGAAATAGATTACAGTGAAATCATTGCAACTAAAGACTACTGTAATAAAGATTTTCAGATATATCATTAAAAAATACATTGATTAACTCTCATCATTTGTATTACAAATTTCAGTAATACCATTTTTAGGATTTTTTAATTTATGTATTATTTACATAATATTTAATACGCAAATGTTTTTTTTGAAATATGTTTAAATACAAAATGTATGATTATTTTAATTTTAAGTATAATCTAATAATTTTTTTATAAATTTAAAATTTATCTCAACAATTTCACATCGTCTTTCAAACATACTTTCTCAGATAAAAATATTATATCGCATTTCAATATTTTTCTACATTTGATATATAATACAACGGAACAAATTTCTCAATAGTGTTTAAATCACGTAATTATAAAAAACGAAAAATTATGTAATTTTTTTACTGTCCCTAGGCAACCTAGGTAACGCATTTTTTTTAAATTTTAATGAGAATAATATCACTTTTTATTTTAAATATTATTGATTAAGAATAATTTTTAAAAGAAAAATACAATTTCAATTAAGTAAAACCAAATAATTTAGAATGATGCTTTTAAAATGAGATGTTCTTTTTGATAGATTCTTCTTTCAAATTTTCTTATGATCTATAAAAAATTATAAGAAATAGATTTAGAAAGTGACAGAATACCAATTTTGAAACTTTTTCGAAAACTACACTAGTAGTGTAGTTAAACTAGTTTTCGAAAAATTTTGATATTCGGTAAATAAAATAATTTTGATATTTTTTATATTATAATTTGATATTAAAAGATAAACCTAATATTTTAACTAGATGAATGATTTAGCAAAAAATCAATAAGAATTGGAAGTGATTCGTAAAATTCTTTCATTTAAATTATAGTAAAAGGGTGTAATTTTAATTTATAAGTAAAAAAAAAATTTAGTAAGACACCAAATACTGTTTGCATACTTAAGAATTCATTTAATTGCAATTTCATATAGGAAAAATCAAAACACCAAATAGGCAAGGCTTTAATGATATCTCTTTACTATACCAGGTTGGGCTAGTCCCATTACGCTAGTTCAAAGAACAGCTGTATGCGCCTCATGTCCAATTGTTCATCCGCAACATCATATCAGGGGTGATCATTTCAAATGCTAAAAATGACGGATACGAGTGTATTCACTGTCGAAGAGAGTTTGTTAGCCTGTGTGTGGGTTCACGAACGTCAAAAACATTGGAGAATATTATGAATGGGTTCTTTGAGCGTTCTGGGAAATCGTTACCATCACGGCAAACTACAAGATCCGGCAGGTCTTGGTGGACGGTGGACGTTTGTTTTTCGGGTGGACCTCATGTAGAGTCGTCGACCATATAGAGATCGCCCGGTGCTACAAGTGCCAGGGCTTTGATCGCACCTCTCTCCGCTGCAGAGCGCAGTCAAAGGTGTGTGGTCACTGTGCTCTTCCAGGGCAAGGGCAGGCAACTGCTCTGCCAAGACTGCACATGCCAAATACGCCGCCTGTACCTTGGTGAAAGGCACCGATGCTTGACACCGGGTCTGGGGTAGGCAGTGCAGGGCGTATGATATTGCACAAGAGAGAGCTGTAAAACCACAACTTGTGGCGACGCCTGAATTGGGGGAAGCCTTTGAAGATAAACTCTACCATGTTGAACGCTTGTGCCTGGAGCAGTTGAATCTGCATCATGCCCGGGCGGCCACCAGTGAGGCCATGAGGCTCCGTGAGGTGTACAACCTCGAATTCCTCTTGGTCCAGGAGCCGTACGTGGTCAGGGGTACGGTGGTCGGCTTCCACGAGGTGGATGTTATTCGTTCTCGTGGAATGAATAACATCCACCATGAATAACATCGTGGTTGGCTCAGATTCATTGGTTTTAGATGCCCCAATGGTCGGATAAGCAATTCACCGTCGTGTGAGACGAGGGGTACGCTCGATGTCGTCCAGCTTCGATTGAGTATTGATGACTTGCTGGCGAAGTTGGGCAAGATTCCGGACGGTCTCCCAGGCACCAGAGTGCTGATTGCTCTGGACGCAAATATCAAGTCTTCCGCCAGGGATTCACCACTCACTGACCCCAAAGACGCTGGTCTCGAACAGTTCGTGGAAGCCAGGCACCTGATTAATGATGCAGAACAACCGCCAAGTTTCTCTTTCGAACTGGGGGAAAGTTGCATCGACGTCACTTGCTGGGAAGTACAAGTGGCGGGCGACTTGCTGCGAAGTACACGTAGTTGGACTGTCTGGCCCGAGGCCAGTGTGAGCGATCATAGACTTATAACCATTTACGGAGGTGGTCTAAGAGCTCCAGATTCGGGACGCTATAAAACGCTATAAAGATTCGGGACAGATTCGGGCCCGGATCAGCACAAGCTGCGGCGCGAGTGCGCGGCTGCCTTCCACAGGTTGGAATGGCGCATGGAATATAGAGAGGAGGTGGAATTGATGGCTGAACACTTCGGCCGCGCCATCAAGACTGGTTATGTTAGGGTCCTACGGCGGCCTCGTCCAATGGACGGACCGTTTGGTAGTGGCCAATCCGCCGATTGGGGAGTGCCTGGAGCCGTCATGACCGCTGCTTTCGGAGAGCCGTCTGCGTGCTGCGCGCAAGAGCTATTTCCGCTAGGAGAAGATACCAGCGTCGCCCCCTAACGAGGATTATCGTTAATAACGTGCGCGCTGACCGTCTGCGAATCTACCAGTGCGCCCGTAATGAGTTATGGCGCCTTCGTTGGGGCTGCTTCCCGACTTGTTGGAAAGTGGCTTTGGTGAGAGTGCTCTTAAAACCAGGAAAGGTTCCTAGTAAGGTTCCAGTTATCGGCCCATCAGCCTCTTGCCGGTAATCGGCAAGTTGCTTGAAAGGCTGGTTTTGAAAAGGCTCTGGGAAATAATTGAGGTGAACTGTTTTCTAAATCGAGGCTAGTATGGCTTCACGAATGGGGTTGGCACTGTGGGTTGCATCTTAAATATTCTTGCCGAGGTGGAAAGCGCGGACTGTAAATATATTTTGGCAATTTTTATAGACATAGAGGCAATGCTTCCTTGTCTTGGAGTTCTGTCCTGTATGAGTTGGAACGCCGCAATGTTCCCGTAGCCCTACAAGCCGTAGTACGGCTCTGTTTAAAGATGCACACCTAGCTGTGGAAAATTCCATCACCAGGGAAATCGCAGGGTTCCGTTCTTGGTCTTCTGCTGTGAAACCTGGTATTTGACTGGTTTCTAGGATTGACATTCCCAGAAGGGTTCACGGCCCTGGCTTTCGCCGTTGACTATCTCCTTCTAGTTTCGAGGTAATTCACGGTCGCAGAGATCGAGTGCAAGCGGCCGCGGAGATCGAGCGACCGCGGCGGGCTGGATGGGCATTCAAAATTTAAAGATTTCTTTGCCCAAAACGAAGTTTATGCTTCTCAATAGTGCAGACAAATTATCGTACAGTCGAAACAGCCGTTATACTAAGTATAACAGCTGTGTAATCAGCCGAGTGAGAGTTCATAAGTACCTAGGTGTTTTGTTTGATGAAAAGTTGTTGTTTAGTAACCACATTAGGCAAGTAGCAGCGGACGCCGTCTCAGTTATGCACAAATTAGGAGGATTGTCGAAAGGACTATGGATTTTCTGGCCGTCAAATGTACATGGTGTACCGAGTGTCTTCAAAAGCATGTTTTTTTCGCGGCGCCCGTTTGGGCGCATAGGTTGGATATGAAAAGAGCACTTACTCAAAATTTAAGGAGTGCCCAGCGCAGAGCCTTAATTGTATGCACTGGTGTTTTTAAAACAACTTCCTACGAGGCTACCACCATATTGGAAAAGGCTCTACCAATCTATTTTGTGGTGAAAGTACGGGCAGGCACGTGGAGATTTAAAAGAGTCCGGGAGGCCGAGGTATATGGAATGCGGTTTAGGGCCGGGCCAGTACCGGAACGGTCATAACAATGCACCGGATCTAAATTTCGTTCAGTTGCCCCTCTCCCGCCTGCGGAAGAGGCTGCAGAGCCTCGCGATGGAAGCATGGCAGCTGGAATGGGACACGACGACTAAGAGAAGATCCCTGTACAAGTTTATACGGGTTCTGGGGGAATGGTATGCCTCGAGTTGGTTTTTAAGGGCAACGGCTACCCAGGTGCTCACCAACCATGTTAATTTGAAACAATTTCTCTTTCTGTTCCGCCTGGCAGCTGATGAGCTGTGCGTCTGCGGGGAGGTCTAGTCAAGTGAATACCTGTTCGACTGCCCTGCTCTTGGGAGGGAGGGCAGGAACCGGGCCACCCTGGAACTTAGAAATCAAGGGGAAAATTGGCCACTAACAAGCGGCGAGTCAATGTGGTGAGATCTGCATTATCGGACTGTGTGGGAGTACCTTGATGCGGTTGCTATGTTCAACCGACATCAGTAGTTTACTTAAGGGAAAGCCTCCTAACGCACTGCTGTGGGAAGCTAACCCTGAGATATATGGCTGACCGCCAGCTAATTAGGGCTCCAAGCGCTTTAATATGGTGAACAGGTACTTGCTGGCATTCAGCGACCTATGCGCAGCAGCGAATTGCTGTCTTAACAAAGTAAATTTTAATTTATGGATGTCATGTATATTTTTAGTAGTTGACGGAGTGCGCCTACCAATTTTAGTAAATATATGACAAGTGAGCGGTTGGGACACGTAAGCCGGTGGTGTATGACACCGCGATTAGTCCGCTCACGCTGTTAGGAAAGCTCTATAAGCTATTTAGGACACTGGTCGCTAAACTGTTTCAAGGATCAGTAGCCGTTTGTAGCACAGACATTCGGTCTTATGCTTTAGGGCGACCGAATGGGGTGGTGGAGAGAGAAATGTCAAGTAAACCAAGCTGCACCTATCCTAATAATTTCATAACTAACGTAAAGGGACTTGCCGCCAGCTCCGTACGTTCAATGTAGTCTACGTAAATACTCAAGGCAATCGAATTGCTGCAGCAGTTCTGATTTTGGCTTTTCACTTGCTTGAATTTTTAAATTTAGATAATTGAATTTAAAAACTTTGCAATAACTTGGCTGAAGCAATGAATTATTTTTTTTTAAATATAACAAACAAGGATTAATAATGTTCTGTATATTTGAACGAGGGCTTATTTTATCATTTTTATTCTTAAGTTTAAACATTTCTTTGTACAGCAAAGAAAAAAAAGAGATCATGAGAGAAGTTCTTTTTTTCCATCGTTTTCCTAACAGACAGCAGGAGAGAAGTTCTGTTTATTCGAATATAACTTCTCTGCTTGAACGACCATAAAAAATAAAAACAGGGTAAAATTTTAAAGGAAATATTTATACTACAATTTGCTTTGGCGAAGTATTTACATTGAAAAGTTATATTAAAAATCTTAATTCCTTTTGAATTTTCCTTAAATGTCTTTGTACTAAAAATTAGCAAGTAAAGGGACGCAAGTAAGAACGTAGTAGCAAAAAAAAATTGATTAGAAGATAAATTATTACCTCTGAGTTTTAAGCGCATTGAGTAGCAAGTTAGTAAGCTAAAAACACATTCAAACATACCGTATCTAATGTACTAGTCTTCATTCCTTAGTGTTGTATAATACAAAAATTTTTCTCGACTCAATCATTATTTATAAGCCGAATAACAAGTTGCGAACATAAAGTTCTTGAAATATTCACCACCTAAGAAAAAACAATATAAAGTTGAATTTATATTAAGAGAATTTAAAGCAGAACTAAATTAACATTGATTTTTATTCTATCTACTCTACAAAATTACTAACTTAATGAATTATATTTCTTTAGACTGTACCTTCAGAATTAATTTCATCATCCTTATTTCCATATTAAAGAAAAAGTAATCGAGCAGTATTGGCTCCTTCTTCACCTATTTCACGCATACATATTTTAATTTAATTCTTAAATAACTGAATTTTACATTTATATTGAAATTTACAGTAGCTAGAGATAAAGTATTTCTCTCAGTTTAAAAAGTATAAAAGTCAAGAAAAAAGAATTCTCTTGTTACAAATTTTAAAATTTATGACATTCCCTTCTAGATATCCGTATAGCAGAGCTATAGCTCTATAAGGGAAACTATTGTAATCGGCCCAATTTGGGCATAAGCGGTTTTCACAGAATCTTAACCTTTTGACACCTAAGGAATTCAAAAAATTCGGTGTTGGAATCTAAATCACCTTATATCTCCAGAACTACTGAATCGAAGTAATCTGATCAAACTTGCTCAGATTACTTAAGTTAATCTGAGCAGGTCAGGGGAGTGCAAGCAGGGCAGTCAAAAAGCAGGTGTTCATTTGACTGGACCTTCCCGAAGACGCACAGCTCATCAACTGCCAGGCGGAACCGAAAGATATTGGTTCAACATACATGGGGAATTGATGCCATTAAATTTTCAGTTTAAAAGATCAACTGGGCACATTTATTAATCATTAAACAATAACAAGTTTTGCAAAGTCGCACCCGCACCCCGAAAAATACTCTAAAATACTGCTATGTTGTGAAGTCACAGAATTAAATAAATGAATAATATTTAAGTGTAAAATGTAACTCGGTCTGGCTGGGTCAAGACTCGATCACTCGGTTGACTCGGTACCTTTTTTTCCCCTTCTCCCCCAACCGGAAATCCAATTAAGTATACTCAGTTGGGGAGAGTGTCCATATACTCTAAGCAGGCGTCCCCCACCCACCGGTTGTACGCCCGGCACGGCAAGTTAGCCTCCCCGGTCTCGGATATGTTTTTTTCTTTTCCAGTGCCTGCCTCTAATTCCCCGTTTCGAAGGCGAGATCCGGCGATGCCGTCCCCCACCCCTTCCCCGGGGAACCGGGACTCGGTCATGATGCCTGCCTCTAACCGACGATGCCGGCCCCAGAAACTCCGAAGAGCCCCAGTGCCAACACCACCGGCCGGGACTCGGTCTTTTCTTTCTTTTCCCCACTCACAGTATCCCCATCACAGGAACCCGCACACCTCAGCATACGGGTCCTCCGAGGATGGACTATCCTCCCTTCCCTACACCGTGCCTAAAGTCCTTGGCGCCTCGCGTCTTCTTCTTTCGTTCTGAGAACCACTGCAGCGAAGTTTGCGAACCAATCCCAATTATTATTGTTACTAGTTAGCCAACTCACTAGATTTTCCACAGTTAAATTGTTTATTATTATTTCGTATCTTAAGTTCTCCCATCTCTGGCACGTGAAAACCGTGTGTTCCACGGTATCTACCTCTTGGCAATAGATACATTGAGGGCTTGTACGCTTACCAAATCTGTATAGATACTGGTCGAAGGACCCGTGACCGGTCATTATCTGCGTCATATAAAAGTTCATGTTACCTTTTTCCTTGTTTAGCCAGTTATCTAAATAAGGTGTCAATTGTCTAGTCCATGTCCCCGTTTGCAATTCAGTCCATTCATTCTGCCATTCACTCACAATGATGTTTTCCACCTCACTATTTAGCATTCCTGCTGTTCTCAATCTTCGCTTTTTTATTAATAATTCTATGGATGGCACCTCCGCCAGAACACACAACGCCCCATATGAAATTGTTCGATACCCTGCTACTGTTCTTATTAGTGCTAGACGGTGTATACTCCTCAGTTTTCGCATGTTCCTCTGTACGTTTATTGCCTCTCCCCATATTGGGGCAGCGTACAGCATCGATGACATTATTGCAGAGGTTATCAACCTCCTGACCGAGGTTTTGGGTGAGTTATTGTTATTGAACAATCCCCTCAGTGCTCTGGTGGTGGGAGCAATACTTTTGCATATCATTTCTACATGTGCACTAAACCTGAGGTTCTTGTCCAACACAACCCCCAAGTATTTCGGGTTATTAACTTCTTGTATTCGCTCCCCTCTTATTTCCACATTTATATTCCTAATTCTTCTCCGGCCCGAGAACACAATGCATTGGGATTTTGCCGTAGATATCTGCAGCTGATTGTCCCTTAACCATTCATCAATCTGGATCAAGGCTCTATTGGCTTTATTCTCTAGATTGTTTATATCCCCGTCTTCTATCAGGATTTCCACGTCGTCTGCATACCCGACGATAGTCACACCCTCTGGATAGTGTAACCTAAAGACTTAGTCGTAAAAAATGTTCCAAAGCAGGGGACCCCTGTGGAACACCCCCGAACATCCGATAGGAAACCAAGCCTTCAACTGTATTGACTTCGATATACCTCTCGTGCAGTTATTGTTTGATTTGATTAATTATATAGCTAGAAATATCCATTCTCATCAATGCTTCAACTATAGCAGACCATGGCACCGACCCAATAGTATTTTTGATGTGTAACTGTATCATTAGGGGTAGTCGTCTTGTTCTCCACGTGCCTCTTCTGACTGATTTTGCCCAGTTTGTTACTCTTCTTAGTGCATCAATTGTGGAAAAACCTTTTCTAAATCCATATTGGTCTGGATGTAAACAGTTTTTCGCATCGAGTTTGAGTTCTTCCTGGAGTCTGGTGGCTATCATACGTTCGACTGCTTTGCCCATATTATTGATTAAACTAATGGGCCGGAAGCTTTCCTGTCCGTTATTCACCCCTGGCTTAGGTAAAAACACTGTCCTTGCAGTCTTCCAACATTTTGGGAACGCGGCTTCATTATGCGACGATTTTAATTGCTTTCTATGAACAAATATTTCATCATCGTCCTCCCCATATTTCATTATATATTAAAACATAACATTATTTATCTTTACTTTTTAAAAAAGTGGAAAATGCATTAAAGTATCAAATAATCATAGTTAGAAAAACTTGGGAGGTTTTTGCTAAAGTTGTTAAAAAAAGGGGCTTCAAAATAAATGGTATTATATGAACTAAGACCTATTGAAGCTTTATTTTGTTTTGTCCTCTATTTTGTATTCTTTCAGCAAATATCTGTGTATTTTAGGACCGATTCTGATATTTTAATAACATTCAGTGTAAATTTATCCAATCGAACTAAAAAAAAAAAAAACTTATGTGGACAACACATGACTGCCTTGTACGCCTATTACATTACATTTAATTACATTTAAAAAAAAAAATGAAAAGTACATAAAATTTTATTTCATTAAAAACTTCTGATATTTTTTCAATTTTTGTTGTTGTTATTACTGAATTATTATTCATTGTAATTTTTTTTTACAATTAGAGGTTAATAATTATAATAAATCATTATATTTAAATTAAAAAAAGGAAATGGAATCAAAATGGTATTTGAAAACAATCCATTTGATCTATATTGCAGCGTTTGTGATAGACTTTTGTTCGACAGAGATTTAAAGTAGATGAAAGCTCGTAACATTCCTATTCTTCATACTAACTTCCCTGGCAAAAATGTAGCGGAATTTTTGTTATGTACTACTGTAGAAAGTCGAAAGATTGCCAATAAAATTCCGAAGCTGTCGCTCTCAAACGGATATTGATATCCCCTGAAGCCGCACTGCCTGCCACAATTTCATTCAAGGTCTGTAACGTTTCACATTGAGCCAACGGCCGTGCGCCCCGATACATCCCCACCCGATTTTTTTAAATTTGTTTCACGACCAAAATCAAACAAATAGGGCAAAAGTGGGGAGTGACCTCTACGGGACCCACGACTACAACTAGACCTAGAAGAAATTTAGTGAAAGTTTTAGTGGAACGCTACAAAAGTTTTTATCAATATAAAGTAATATTTTTAAAAAAATTCCCTCCACCATCTTTTCTTATTTCAAAATAAAATTACCCTTCTAATTCTTAAAAATTAAATAGTAATCAAAATATTCTGGGTTTTGCATTTTAAAGTAGAAATATTTTTAAACAGTAATATAGTCTGAAGAAGGGTACAACCTTATACCTCTGGAATCTCCATAGACACAAAAACTTTAACTGGTAAATGATACTGTGTTCAATAACTGGATATTAATCAAGGTACTGACCTTGATTAGAGTTCAAGAAATATTAATCAAAATACAGTCCAACAGACACAAACATATTCGAATTAATCCCTAGCTTTTGTTTTTTGAACTCAGGAGATGTTATGTAAGTTCAGGTAACGGAAAGAGGGGCATAAACCGGACCAATATACCAACCCGAGGAGGTGTGCCATTTGTGGGACGGAGGGTCACAAGATTGTAGAATGCTCTGAACGTTAAGAACATATTTATCAAATTGCTACTGGACAGACTGCGTTTCAAAAAAATAGCCGAATTGGCTGTGGATAAGTGAGATTAACTGGGAAATAAAAGATCCGAACCGATGGGTGAAGCCAGAAATGGTGTTCCCTCTTGAGTGTACGATTAAAGAAAAGACCCGAACCGGTAGGGGGAAGCCAGAAATGGTGTATCCCAGCTAGAGTGGGCAAAAATCAAAAAAAGAGGTCCAACCGGCGACCCTCGTTTGAGTTTCAAGTACATGTCCCTGCGCTGAGCCATGCTTAACTGTTGATCCAGTGCAGGGGTGTAGAGAGAAAAATATGTAAAAGACAAGAGGTAAGGGAAAAATAGAGTAATATTTTTATTCGTGATTTAAAAACTACTAAAAGTATTTTTCATTACTTTTTACCTAACCCAACTTTACGCTAAAGAACAAACACAACAGTCAAGATTATATTCTTTTAACAAGTTTTTTCTGAGTTTCCTGACCTGATTTGGTGGTTTTTGACAAGTTCATCAGAAATGAAACTATATTATTGGAATATAATCTAATATTTTGTACCTCTACAGTCACCGCAATTAAAATTTCGAAAACAGTTGTCTAGTACGTTATAAACAAACAGCTACACAACAGTTATATTGCCTATTAAATAATCGTTATAAAACTTTTCTTTTCGTTATAGTGTTAATGTAGAAATATTTAAAAATGCATTTGTATTAAATACTTTTCGTTAATATTCCATTAATGGTTACATTTAAATTATGATACATATACTTCTTATTCAGCCAATTAGAAAATTATCAAACAACAGTTTTTGCTGAGGTTTTAAAAATCACTTTTATGATTTAAATAGCTATTTTATGTACTTATTATTACAGAATTTGATTACGTTTGCATTAAAAAAATAATCTTTTTTTTTTATAACATCAGTATGACATATAATTTACAGTTCATTAAAGAGCACAATTTAAATTTACATAAAACGTCTGTCATTAAATTCAATCGTTATTAGAAAAATTAAATTAATAAAGAAAATATTATTAAATCTTTAAGAGAAGCTTAAGATTTCCTAGGAGAATTACAGGAAGGAATTCTCGAATGTTGTGAGCAAAGGAGATTTTTATAATGCAATAAGTAGGTGGAAGTAATAAAAATCTGACATCTCGTTTAGACTTACGCTACATTCCCTTCTGTCCTCGTTTTTAATATTTCTACTAACTTCTTTATGAAATTCCTCTTACCTCATATTTTAAAAATTTCTCTTCTATTATTATCTTTTTATATATATATATTTTTTTTAATGATTTTATTGAGGTGTAATTTTTATTTATTTAAATAATGATTTTAATAATATTTTGAAGATTTTTAAAGTTTAATAAATTACAAATAGCCACTATTTTATATGTTATTCAGCTGCACTGTTGTTTTTATTTCTAATTAATTAAATTTTAATTTTAGAACAAAAATAAGGTGTCTGTAATTATAAATTAATACAAGTGTTTGTAATTATAATTTTTTTTTTTGTCCGTAATTATAAATTAAAGTCTGTATTTATATTATGTTATTAATATTGAGGCGTATTTGTTTTCTACTACAGTTAGCTACTTCTTTTACGGCATTTCTATAACAATAATCGTATTGTATTCCTATTAAACAATCAGATAATTTTTTACTTCCTCTTGCACGTAAACTATTTCAGAATAACTACCCATCCCTTTTTTTTAACCTGTTTTAGCCTCCGGGAATCACCACAGGTATTAATTACTTCAGAGGATGAATGAGGATGATATGTATGAATGTGTAAATGAAGTGTAGTCTTGTACAGTCTCAGGTCAACCATTTCTGAGGTATGTGGTTAATTGAAACCCAACCACCAAAGAACACCGTTATCCACGATTTAGTATTCAAATCCGTATAAAAGTAAGAATTTTACGGCTTTACTAGGATTTGGACATTGGAACTATAGTCTTCGAAATCAGCTGATCTGCGTCAAACTTGGGCATATGCAATTTTCACCAGATCATGACGTTGTAACACATAAGAAACCCAAAAAACCGAATGGAAATTTTTCGGATGTTAATGTTCGTATGTACATGTGGATGTTCAGTGTTGGCCTCTAAATCACCGTACATCTCCAGAACTACTGGATCGATTTTGACCAAACTTGGTCAGATTACATCTATTTATATGGGGCATTGATGCCATTAGATTTTCAACTTAAAAGGTCAAAGTAAGATCATATTCTTCATAGGCACATCTGATAACAAAAAAAATAAAAATATTTTTTTAAAAATCGCTTTCCACCGCAAAAAATGCTGTTATCGTCGACTGCTAACTCATTTTGGCTGGGTCTCGTACTCGTTAGCTGAATTGGTAGCTGGTGCGTTAAGGCTCGCGGCTATACCAGTCTGCCGACCGTACAAGTGAAATTTGTTCTATATTGTGAAATTACGTTAGTTTAGTTAGTGCCGATCTTCGCCACACCCGCGCGAATTACAGTATACGCGTGCGCTGTCGTTAGACTGTTAGAATCATTAAATTAAGTTGTGCGTGCAGCAACCTACATTGGTAGGACTTTCCAGAACGCGGTTCCTATAACTGTGTTGTAAGTTTTTATATATATGTTACGGTTAAGATTAATCCAGTGATTTTGCAAAATTACCGGTAAATTTGATTAATTGCCTCCGACTTTGGAGAATTTAATAAATTCAATTAAATATAGTAATTTATTAAATTTACCGGTCATTTTACCTTTGACATATTTTACATATTAAAATAACAACTTGACTAAAAGCAATAATTACTAAATTTATTATTTAAATAATCAAAACATTACTCTTAATTAGTTGAGGTTAGCCAGCGAAGAGAGCGTAGGTTATGTTCGGTTAGATTATGTTGGTTCCGCGTACTGACGAATCGTGCGTATATCAACATAACCTAAGGAAATAACCTCCTACACTTGCTTTACTCGCTAACTTCGTCTAATTGACGTTAAATATAGACATTAATCTCAAAGATTGGGGGTGATTATACATATTAACCTGTATTTATGTATATTCACCTAATTAATCAAATTTACTGCAACATATATATATATATATATATAACATTTTTCTCCTTGCATCTGAAAAAACATTATTTTTATTGTTCATTGATTCTAATACTACCTAAAAGAGAGCGTGTTTGGTTAAATTATGTTGGTTCCGCATACTGAAGAATCGTACGTATATCAACATAACCTAACGAAACATAACCTCCTACGCTTGCTTCGCTCGCTAACCTCAACTAATTAACGTTAAATATAGAAATTATATACAATATTTTCAAACATTCGGGGTAATTATACATTTTTCTACTTGCTAATCTAACTTGCATTTGACAAACATTATTTTCATTGTTCATTGATTCTAATACTACCTAAAAAAATAGATTATTTTATTTTAAGTTATTTGTTCCCCTTTCAAGTGGAGGTGAAATCTAAATATAGTTTACTGTTTATGAAAGAAAAAGGAATGCTAATTCATTCATGTAATGCGTATAAAACTCATCTAGTCAGCTTTTTCTGACAAAAGTGTTGCAAAACATACAACCAACCCTTATGGTAAACAAAGTGACTTGATGTGTTACTTTTAGGGTTAAGTATTAGTACATTTTGGTGGTATAGGCAAACGTATATACTATGTTTGGTTCGTTGAAGAAAATTAGATACCACTTCACTCCTCATTTTCTCTAATAAACCAGCATGAGATAATTTCCTTTCTTCTGTCATTTAAAGGTATTTAGTATCAGGTGGCGAGCTCTTGACATACACACAAGTGATTTGTATAGTGTTTAAAAGAATAAAACCGGATTGAAACATAGAGATATTTTTTACTACGAGAGCAAGTTTTTTTCTTATTTGTCTGAATTTTGGCGTTTGTACTGGAGCATAGTGATGAATGAGATATTGATGTTCACTTCAACCAACGTCACGGCCGGTGTAACCATGACAACCATACAGAACTGGTATTAATTTAAATTGATGACTTAACAGATCGCTTTTAACAATAAATTGTTGTTATATGAAAAAGAGGAACGCTCAGTGTTCTCAGACACATAACACAGCGTGTGTTTCTAAGTGGCAGTTAAACACATTTGGTATCAACTGATTTACTACAGAATGTGACAACGTTTTTTGTTCCATTCTCAACAAAAATCACTATAACTGCTATGATGTCAGTTATTATTAATGATGTCTTTTTTACTACATTTAAATCGGGACTAGCGGGCAAATGCATTCCGTTGCAGTTACATTTATCTATGATGCTGAATGTAATTATGCAGTTATGTTGGAGTCATGTCCGGTGTATTGGTGATGCAACAACGTGCAATTAATTGGAACGCACAAAAATATGACGGCCGAAAAATAACATTAAGAAACCAGTAATTTTGAAATACTATCTTATAATTCGATCTAAGCTAGATTTATACTCTTAAACTTTGATACAAAAAGCCAATCCCTACTCTCTACGTCAATCCGACACATGCAAGGAAACATTAAGTCCATACTCATCTAATTTCGGTTAAGTATTAATTAAAATATGAGTTATTACTTTCAATTTTAATTGTTTTTTTTCAATATGTCTTTCCTAATAAATTAGATAAGAATAAATTTGGTTTTAAAAAAAATAATAGAACACGTAATTTTAATTAATCGATAATTTCTGCCTTAATTCGATAAAATATATGAAAAAACTACTTTTTTTAAAAACTTCAAAATAAAATAAGACAGCTGCAAATTAGTTTTACAAAAAAATAGACTTTGAATTTGTTTAATATTTTAACAGTCCCTTATTTTTGTAATGTAACAACTGAAACCAATAATAATTTCCGAAACTTTAGTTTTCTATAATGGGATTTATTGTTTGTTAGTGTGAATGGATTCGAATGTACATAAAAGGAAAATCTTTTTTATGTGTAATCTTTTTTTCTAGTATCTGGCACTGAGTTCCAATATCGAGTTGAATTTTCTTCTTATATTTGGTAATAATACTACATAAAAACATTAAAAAAACTTTATTAATCTTTTTAATTAAAAAACAAAAATAGTAATTAGTTCAATTCTACACTATTCCTTGCAAACGACCTTCAGATAATACCATATTCCACTTACGATTGATTCATGTAATTTTCTGGAGGTCCCTACAGCTTAAAAATAACTTGCACAATTTTCTACAATCTCCTTCATTCAGATTTTGTAAACAGTTGGATTACTTTTTAGTATACTATGATTATCTATAGCTTAATTATACCCAGTAATGTTTTTAGTTAGAAACCAACAACAGAATAACATCAAGGGCACGTTGTAATATGACTGGTTCAGACGAGCCTAGAACTATGAATCCCCGGTTGACAGGCATACCCAAACCATTCTAATGCATCAGATTATAATAATATGAAGTGATTTTTTTATCTTAAACTCTTTTAAAATACCGGGGAAGTTCAATAAATCGTTGTCAATTTTGAATTCAGTACTAAGTATATTGTATGTACGAGTAAGTTATACAAGATATAACCGGTATTACCCGGTATTTTCTAAGAGTTTAATGAACTTTTTTGGCCCACGTTGATAAAAAAAAAAATTAAAAATTATTTCTATGGTTACGAATTTTTTTAATGAAAATTAATAATAAAAAATTTCGATGACGTTTAAAGAGGAGGTAAAAATGATGAAAAATTCAGTTTAGTGCTGTGCTTAGTTCTACTGTATTATAACGTATTAATGAAATAAAATTTTATGTACTTTTTAAAGGAAATAAAAAAGGAAAGAGATAAAGTTCTGGTTCGATCAAATGTGCCTTTTCCATATATGATCCAAATATTTCATTAATTAAAATTCTATTTGGCTATAACTCTAGAACCAGTGAAAATAAGTACCACTTTTGATATATCGTTGAAAAGTTCTCAATGAGGGGTTATTACTGGAGTTAAAAACAAAAGTTCAAAATCCAATTTTTTTGGATTTTAGTCCAGTCGATTGCAATCAAAAGGGGAGGCGTATAACTCGTACAAACGTCACGCCAAAAGTAGTCAAAATGAATTCACGGATGGTCAAAATGGATATTTACGTTGAAATCTGAAAACCGAAATTTTTTGCGATTACAATACTTCTTTTTCTTCGTACAAGGAAGTAAAAATACTGGCCATAACTCCCGTAAATATTCTTTCTTTTACCTAGAAATTTTTAACCTCTATTCCATAGACTGATTGATTTTTATACAACTTAATAAAGATTATTTTTAGCTAAGTTTAAGTGAAGAAGTGAAACCCCTTGTTAGGTATCGGAAAGTGACAAGAATACAGATAAAGTTCCTTAATAACACTAAATTAATTAATGCTAAAATTTAGTTTCATTTCTACGGATATTAAAACAAACTGAGTTCAAATAAGTAATCATAAAATTTACTGTTAGAAATACATTTACGTTATACAGAGTGTCCCATATAAAACGCAACCCAACCTTATATTGGTAGGTATTGAAATAATAAAAAGGCATGTGTAAATGTAAATGTAATTTTTATTATTACCATCCATTAGCATACATTTAGAGTAAATTGTGGAAGTGGCCGCCATCTTCTTGAATACAAGCTTCAGTTCTTTTTACAGCGTTTCTTGCAACTTTTTCAAAGTTTGTGGCTAGGTATTTAATACAGCTTGTTCAATATTGACTTTCAATCGTTCAAGTGTTCGTGGTTTGTTGCTGTAGGCTTTTTATTTGAGGTAACCCCGTAGAAAAAAATCCGCCGCAGTCAAATCTGATGATCTTGGTGGCCACAAGCCTCGACCGATAACACGATTACCAAAGAATTCCTCAACGAAATCAGAAGTTGAACCTGCGTAGTGCGATGTCGCACCGTCATGTTGTAGCCAGCAGTGTCTGTCTTCCTCTTCCAAGAGTGTGATGAACTGAAATAAAATATCCTGATATCGTTCGGCATTAACGGTGTACTCGAAAAAAAATAGAACCTATTATTTTCTTCCGCGATATCGCGTACCACACGCCCAACTTCTGCGGGTGTAATTGTTTTTCGTGATAAACGTGGGGATTTTCAGCACTTCAAATTCTACTGTTTTGGCTGTTTACGTAGCCATCCAAATGAAACCGTGCTTCATCTGTGAAAAATAACGAATCCATAACATTAATTCCCTCACGCAGAAATCGACGGAACCGTTGACAATATTGTAGCCGTTTTTCTTTGTCGTGCTCAAGAAGTCGATGTACTGTTTGAATGCGATAAGGTCGTAATTGTAATCGTTTGGTCGCCCGATAAACAGTTGATTCAGACAAATTAATTTCAGCAGACAAACGTCTGATCGATTTATTTGGTGAGGCGAGTAATCGGTCTTTGATTTCAGTGACTGTATCTGTATTCAACACTGACGCAGATCTTTTGTGTTTCTTGTTATTAACAGAACCGGTCTCTCTAAATTTTACGACTAACCTTAATACTGATGTTTTGTTAGGAGCTGGTTTATCTGGGTACTTATGGCGAAACAAATCTTGCACTACAACCACTGATTTCGTACTGAAGTACGACTCAACAATGAAAACACGTTCATCTAGCGAAAACACCATTTTGTCTCTAGCAATACACTGAACGTTAAACATTGTTGTTACTATCGGTAGTGTTCTACTGCGTCGCCGCGATGTTCAGATGTTAGACGAGTCCATTTCAGTAACGAGTAGGGGAGTAAGCTTGACTTTTGAAATTTCATGGATGAGTGATTGATGGGTTGCGGTTTATATGGGACACTCTGTATATAGCTTGACAAAACGTAGTAATGGAACATTTTGTATCTGATGAATGAACACGGCAAATGGTAAACAAATGTAATAAACTCCATTAAAAATTTACGAGATGGTGAAAATTCATAGAAATGGGTAATAGAAGGCGCTTTGATGATGATTTGAATAATAATACGGAACATAATGAATTCATATTACGATATGTTCTAAGTTTGTGCTATGAAACTGGAAGAGAAGAAAATAGGTGTGAAAAAATGAAATGTGATTGAACATTTTTTGAAATCTTTCTAGGAGATGCAAGAAAAAAATAATGTTGTAAATCATGAAGCTGGTTTATAGGATAAATCAGTATTTAATAAAATCAGAATATACGTGATAATCGATTACTTAAACTAGAATTACATGTGATTAAATTAATGTTATGAATTGTAGGTAAGCTGTTCAGTGATTGATTAATAAGTGATACATACACAAAATTTCTTGAAAGAATCAAGGAAATCTGTATGACAAACCTTATCAGTGCAGAATAACAGGTTGCAAATCAATGAATATGTTACAATACGTGTACATATAAATCAGTAAGAATAATAATGATAATTATTTGAAATTATTTTCATACAATTGTGTTGTCTAAAAAAAAAAATAAAGCAAAAAAGAAGTTTTTTTAGATGTAAATTGCGTAACTTAATAGCAATTTTTTATACCTGTTAAACAATTACCCAGAAACACTAGTTCATATAACCGGAGATCTCATCAACGAAGCTGTTTCAATAAAATAAAATCCTAAAAATTTGGTAAACTAATAATGTTTTTTATTTTAAATAAGACTGATAACAAAGAAGATTAACACAGAAGCTTACCACTTATTCAGGTTCATGGAAAACTTCATTCCAGAACTTTTTTATGAACGATTAAAAAATGTTGAGAATCAGTTTGGTTCTCAGCCTAGATATATAATCTGAATTACATACTGTGTACCTTATTTATGCCGGATAGGAAAATTATTACAGAATACGAAAATTATTGAAATTTATTTAGAATATTGAAAAGATATTCATCCTACATTGTTTAATTTGAAAAAGTCTTTTTATCGAAATAAATAACTTTAACTCCCGCTACTTACCAGCCAACGCATCCATAAGAACGACCTTAGATGAAGTTATGTCATAAAGGATTAAGGAAAAGGAAGGAGGTTTATTACAGCCATGTAAGATTTCTACAGAAACTGCTATTATAAAAATTGGATTTCAGCAAGAGGTCACCATAAATCATTACTGCATTGAACAAAAGAATGAAACAGAGAGGAATTGAAAGCTTAGATTACGTAACTGGAAAATGATAGTCATTCTTAATGAACTGATATGAAACCCATTGCCGATTTAGAAAAAATAAAATCATCTGCGAGTGCAATATTTTCTCTAGAACAAGAAACTGAAATGAGGATTAATAAGCCGCCCAAAACCTAACACCGTGGATGTTGATAGGGAACATAGAGATGTAGTTAAAAAAAAAAAATATTAGGCATTTTAAACTTTTATCTCTCTAAATTAATTAACCCTGTTCTCGTAGGACAGGGTTAATTAATTTCTCGTAGGAAGTAAATTAATATTTTTTATTTAATTAATATAATTTTTAGCTTCTAAACCTTTATTCACATTAGTATCTGTTTACTATTAAGTATTTGTTCGACCTTAACTAATTTATCCTGAAATTTACTAAAAATTATTTTAAAACCGTTTAATTCAGACTTAACACTCTCCATCTCATCTTTGAATTCTGCACTAAGACTATCTAATTTTTAATCAATTTGAGACATATGAGCCATTATTTCATTCATCTTATTACAATTTTCGTTCAAACTACTCATATTTTCAGTTAGTTTGGGTTAACTTTCATTCATTTAGGTTAACAACGCAAGCAAAAGATAGTCTTAGACATAGATGGCAAAATAGATGGCAGGAGAATAGACCAGCCAGACGCACGAAGGAGCTGATTCCAGATCTTGCACTATGGTTAGACAGGAAACATGGTGAGTTAAATTATCATATCACGCAGTTTTTTACAGGTCATGGCAATTTCAATGAGTACCTCCATCGTGTTGGAAGAAGGCCAGGTCCAGAATGTATGTACTGTGAGAGAATTGACAATGCAGAACACACATTTTTCTGCTGCGAGAGGTGGGCAATTAAAAGGAGGAATTGTGGCATAATAGGAATGAGCCCAGCAGAGGTCCTAGAGCACATGTTGAGGAGCGAAATAAACTGGAAGAAGGTTACGGAATTTATAGTAGCAGTATTAACAGAGAAGGACATAGATGAAAGGCGACTAGGTTACTAGTGTAGAATAGGGTAGGGTGGACAGCCTCAGTGGTGAGAGACGGCACGCTGAGGTGTGTCGTTCTCAATGATCCACTGAGGACTCCAAGGGTTTAGATAGGTTCTGATGAAGAAGAAGAGTAAGAAAAGACCCGGTGCCACGTCACGTCTATTCGAGGTATGTCGTGGTTTCCAAATGGGCAAACAGAAGATCACTCAAAAGAGCTGACACCGGCGAGCCGACCTGCCATGCCGGACGTTCAGCCGGTAGGCGGAGAGGCTCGTTAGAGTTTACCAGACACTCCCCTGGGTGGCGCAACACCAACCAGTCGGACCGGCCCAGGGGAGAAGAGTGGAAAAAAAAAAAAAAAAAAAATAGGTTAACAACGCAATAATGTCCTTATTAGTAGCAGCCATTTTACTAGTAATAAATTACAATTATAAATACAAAGAAATAAATATAAAAAAATCTGATGTGGACATCACATGACCATGTACGCATATTTAATTATATATACATATTATTTTTTTAATGAAAACTACGTATAATTTTATTTCATAATAACTTCTGATTTTTTTAAAATTGTTATTATTAATTTATTATTTATCGTAATTTTTTTTACAATGAGATGTTAATAATTATTAATAAATCAATATATTTGAATTTAAAAAAAAAGTTAAAAAAGGGTGATGAAGTCTGATTCGAAATGATGTGTCTTCCCTTGTAGAATCCAAATATTTCATTAATAAAAAAAATTATTTGGCTATAACTCTCGAACCAATAAAAATAAGTTCCACTTATGATATTGTATCGTTGAAAAGCTTTCAGTGATTACTTATTACTGCAATTAAGAAAACATCCAAAATCCAAATTATTTTTGGATTTTGGGCTTTTGGAATCTTTTGGTTTAGTCGATTGCAATCAAAACGGGTGGGGGCTGCACAACTAGATGTTATATCCGTCCTAAATCAAAATTTTCAACATTCTACTGCTAATCGTTTATGAGTTATGCAAAATATATACGTACAGACGTCACGCCGAAACTAGCCAAAATGGATTCAGGTATGGTCAAAATGGATATTTCCGTTGAAATATGAAAACCGAAATTTTTCGCGATCACAATACTTCCTTTACTTTGAATAAGGAAGTATTAAGAATAAGGAAGTATTAGGAAGCTTATTAAGAATTGGATCGTAAGCTATTCGCGCGTTTGCTCAATTTGGACCAAAAACGTATTACAATGAACATTTGCAAGGCCTTCCTGGAACAGTTTAAGTAAAGCGAGTCAGAGTTTTTGCGTCGATTCATAACTGTAGATGAAACGTGGATCCACCACTACGCCCCTGAGACGAAACAGCTGTAAAAACAGTGGACTGCAAAGGGTGAATATGCTCCGAAAAAGGCGAAGACGGTTTTTTTGGTATAGTAACAGAATTTTGTTTATCGATTATTTTCAAAAAGGTAAAACAATTACGGAACAGTATACTCATCATTACTTAACAAGCTGAAGGCAGAAATTGCGTTAAAAAGACCACATAGAAGAAGAAGAAAATGCGTTTCAGGACAATGCACTTGCTCACACTTCGACAGTCGCCACGGCTAAAATTCATGAATTCACTTTGAAATGGTTTAAATCTCACCGTATTCACCAGGTCTGGCCCCATGCGAATTTTTCTTGTTTCCTAACCTTAAAGTTTTGTTGTAGGAAAGAGATTTTCATCGGATGAGAAGATTACCGCATACGTAAACGCCTATTTTGTGAAAAAAGACGACAGCTACTATTTGAAAGGGTTAAGAGGTTAGAGCATCGATGGAAAAATTGCAACGACTTTAAAGGAGACTTTGTAGAAAAATAAAACTATATTTAACAGAAAAAATAAATCTTTCTACGTTAAGCTCAAAACTTTTCAGATAACCAAGGTATCACCAAAAGGGAACATATTAACTCCACTGAATAACTTAACGTTATTAATCGACACAGAAAATTATGAAATAATAATTATTTTTTTTAAATGGACCCGATATAAAAATATACTAAAAAGTAAGAAATAATTTCGTCCAAATGCTTAATTCCTTAGACACTTTTTTGAATCTGTGTGCTACAAAATTAATTTCTAGATATAATATAAATTAGTCTATAACATTACACATAAAAACAAATACAATATTTCATAAAAACCAATACCGATATTACGTCAGTGGAATTCATATTTATGTATTTTGATTGTTATTCCGTTTGCGATTATTTCGTATTTTTATATCCCCCATCTGTAGGTACATTCAAGCACCATATAAGTATGATTATGTATTATGGCGCAGATTCAAAAGTGTCTAAAGAATTAATTAAGTATTTAGACTAAGTTACTTCTTAATTTTTAGTACATTTTGATATGTTCAATAAGAACAAAACGAAAGTAATGAAATGTAGTAGAAATAACAAAGATGGACGGACCACTGAATGTGAAAATAGGAAGAGAAAAGATTATGGAGGTAGAACAATTTTGTTATTTGGGAAGTAGAATTACTAAAGATGGACGAAGCAGGAGCTATATAAAATGCCGAATAGCACAGGCAAAACGAGCCTTTAGTCAGAAATATAATTTGTTTAAATAAAAAATTAATTTAAATGTCAGGAAAAGATTTTTGAAAGTATATGTTTGGAGTGTCGCTTTATATGGAAGTGAAACTTGGACGATCGAAGTATCTGAGAAGAAAAGTTTGAAGCTTTGGAAATGTGGTGCTATAGGAGAATTAAAAAAATCAGATGGGTGGATAAAGTGACAAATGAAGAGGTGTTGCGGCAAATAGATGAAGAAAGAAGCATTAGGAAAAATACAGCTAAAAGAAGAGACAGACTTATAGGCCACATATTAAGGCATCCTGGAATAGTCGCTTTAATATTGGAGGGACAGGTAGAAGGAAAAGATTGTGTAGGCAGGCCACGTTTGGAATATGTAAAGCAAATTGTTAGGGATGTAGGATGTAGGGGGTATACCGAAATGAAACGACTAGCACTAGATAGGGAATCTTGGAGAGCTGCATCAAACCAGTCAAATGACTGAAGACAAAAAAATGATATGTTCCATTTTTTTTTTAAATGAATTATTTAATGGATACTGTAACTGGTGTTCATATATTTAATTTAAAATTTAATATTTATTCTTTTCTGATTAGGTAATATGAAATAGAGATGAAAATAAATTAATGTTAAAATTAAGGTAATATGAAATTTTTAAATTTCCCTTAAATTAAAATTTTATTAATAAAATTATAATATAGTTAAAAAAAAATGTTTTTATTCTATTTTAATAATTTATTTTATATTAAGTAAAGCTACTTTTACGTGCAGACAAGATTGCTTCAAACCTTTTGTTTATATTATGCTTGTTGATAGCTTCAGGTAAGATTGTTTCATCAGATTATTATTGTAGTCTCGCTTCGTTGACTTATTCATAGGCGATGAGATGCATGAAATACTCAAAAAAAGAAAAAGAAATTCTCAAGAAAAGTTATAAAGAAATTCATATAATACTTACTTCCATTGAGCTAGTTATTTTATATAAAATTTGTAGCTAAATTTTAAATAATTAAAATTTTATGATCGGGTAGGAACTTAGTTTAAATTCATTTAAGGGTTACTTAGTAAAATGTATTTGTGTGCTTTATTAACAATAATTTTGGCCCTAAAAATAAAATACCGGTTTTCTAATTAATTAAGGTACAATTAAAAGAATCAAGAAGCGACAAAATATTTTCCTTCCTGCTCAGAAATCCGATACGTGCTACAGTTAAAATCAATATAATTATAACGACACAGTAGCCATCTGAAAATTGAAATTTAAAAAAATTAAATTCTTAGTGCCATCTGCTCTTTTAGGTACATTTTATAAGAAACTATTAATTGTAATTGGTACCATGATTCGACTTCCGGAAAATTTCGACATATCTTCGCGATTCACATGCCCAGACCCCAAAACCACCGTCATTCAAAAGTTTTATGTATATAAAAGAGAAAGTATGTATGTATATAAATGAAAGTGAAATACATATATATATATTTCACTTTCTTGTGGACAAGAAACTGCTGTAATTTTGCGCCAATCACTTTCAAACTGTTCCCTAAAAACAAACTCGACCCAAAATCTCGGTCGAGATTTTAACGGCCATAATCGGATCGTGGGGGTGGAAATGGGGGGGGGGCTTTTTTCAAAAAACAATATATTTCTACACCTGTTTTATTAAGTAAAATATCAAATTCGTTTAAAGTTCCAACTATTTTTTGGATAAGAGCTTAAAACTTATGTAAATAATTTTTTTTTGATATCACCTACCATTGGCCAGGGGGTGGAAAAAATGGGTAATAATACTACGTAGAAACGTATAAATAAAATATTACTAATTTTTTTAAAAACAATATTATTTTATAGATGGTGCAATATCGAGAAAAATCTAGAATCTGTTTTCACTATTCAACATTATTCCTTGCAAACGATCTACAGATAATACCATATTCCACTTACGATTGATTCATGTAATATTCTGGAGGTCGTTGCACCTTAAAAAAAACTTGCACAATTTTCTACAATCTCCTTCAATCAGAGTTTTTAAAACAGTTGGATCTCTTTTTCATATACTGACACCATTTATAGCTTGTTTACACAAAATAGATAGTCAGGTCAAATGCGTTTTTGGTTAGAACCCAACACAATATCAATCCATCAAGGATACATTAGAATGTGACTGGTCCAGACGAGATTTGATCTATGAATCTCCCGCTTGAGTAAGCAAGCCATATCCACCACCCCGACCCACATCGGATTATAATAATACTAGGGACTCGGGTCAGCCCAGGTGAATCCCGGAGCGAACTCAAGGATTTCTCGGGGTTTTGTGGAGCCAAGGGGTCTACCCGATGCCCACAGAGCTCGCTTCGTCCGCGATTCCCAATTTGCTTATTGGACTGGCGTCATGGACACCCGCAAAGCTTGCTTGCCATTTCCATCTTGCTACGTCAGGGGGCTTCACCCCCTGACGCATTACACGTTATCCTCATAGTTGTGAGTATAATACTGATAAATAATAATTATAATATTCAGGCTTTATAGAAACCTTAAAAAGAAACTAAATTACAATAGACAGAATAATAGCAACTATGGTAACTAAAGAACACACACCTTTGACGACGAAAAATTCATAACTTATTTGTTTTGCTACTGTGGCAGAGATATAATATGGAAGCAAAAGGATTAATCTGTTTTTACTTAATGAACATATTTAAGTCGCAAAGTCACCCTCATTGGAGGCGTGTAAATAATGAATATTTTTAATATCTTAACCTTCAAGGGAGGGCCTCGATCAGTGGCTTAAAACCTTCTCTGGGATAACATGAATGTATCCTGCAAATTTGAAAGTAAGCGTAATGCGATAAAACACTAACAGAGAAACTTTATATATATAAAGTTCCAATAAAGTATATATATATATATAAAGTTTAATTAAAATGTATATATATATATTTTTTTTTTTTTTGATTAACCATGATCTGTTAGATCGAAGGTGTACCTGATGTGCATGCAAAAGTTCAGCCTACTAACAAATACTCCGTTTGAATTTTGAAGATCATACGATTGTTTGCAGAGATATTATAACAGCACTACATTCCACCTTCCAAAACAGCGCACCAGGGGCAACCCGCTTGTTACCAGATGATAGTGTGGATTGATCTAGCCTCCCACGAGGTGCTCACATACTTCACCACTCTCGCCTTATCTGCAGTCCCAACCGGAAGCCCATTTTATTTTTAAACAGAATTTTTTTAAATTTTATTTTATTTAGCTTAAATTTAATTCTATTATTTTTGTAATATTATCAATTCGAATCATTTAGTTCGAATACATCTCACACTTCATTAATCTTTGTGCTTCAACCGGCAAATCTCCCCTACTACGTACATACATTTTATAGTTTTTTTTTCGAGATGAAATATACCTAAAAACCTTCTCAGTTTAGTCAAGAAACATGTGTAAAAATTTGGTTCCGATTGACTGAATAGTTTTTTTGTTTATTCAGAATAAACAAAAACCTTTTTTCCCCTATATGTAATAGTATACATGAAGTGATTTATTTTCTATCTTTTTTTTGTTTTACGTCGGAAGTGGGAAAATTTGCCGCAACCAAACGTCCAGTAGCCCGTATATACTGGTTGTGTGGGGTTCACCGCCTACTGCAATGGGACCCTCTAAAAAACCACTCCCTCACGCAACGTGGTGCTGAAATTGCCACCGATAACATAACCTCAGCACCACGCGCGTCACGGGTACACCCCACATTCATACAAATATTTACACCTCTCATTCATACTCTATTACAAATATATGTATACACTACACACATAACTTCTGACAGTGATGTCAACCCCAGACCCCAAGGTCGCGTTTCCCGGGAACCAACGATGACGACAATGCAAGGGCACTCCCGCCATCCGTCCTCGAGAGCTAGCGCCCCATCACCGCCCCCACCCGATATCTTCACTGTCCTCCGTGTGTTCTTCTTCAACTAATTTTGCCGAAGTACTCCTCAGAAGCATTAAACACACATATTCCAGCTCTTACCGGAAGATAGCATTAATTAATTGCATGACACCCTCCGGTGAGCCAAAGATCTTCCTGCGGTTTCTCCTCCAGCCACCTTGGGCAGTCAAAAAATGTATATCTTACGGAATCCACCGCACCGCAGTATTAGCAACTATCCGTCTGTCTCCTTCCAATTTTACGGAACTAGACCCCAAACGACCCGTGACCCGTCAGCCACTGAGCCGTCCAGAAGTACCCCATGCGTTCTGATAACTCACGCTATAACATGAGGTATCATTATATAATTCCAGCTGTCCTCTTTTGCTCTACGCCACCTCTCTTGCCACTCCATAACCATTCTTGTCCTCGCCTCTTTCCTTCCTCTTGTGGCCCTGTCCAACCTCTCCATGGCCACGAGGTCCAACGGCGGCAATCCTGCCACCACTAGCACCGCATCAATGTATAGAAGGGAGACCGTTCTATACAGTTGTGCCACCCTTAACGCCAACTTCCTGTACATCATATTTAACCTCTGGGTGTTTCTGCGGATGCTAAAAGCCTCCACCCATACTGGCACTAACATGTCGACGCTATCAATCGACGCCTATCTTACCTAACGTAAGATATTTTTTTATCGACGTCTCCATTACCTAAGTTACCCATGTGCACAATAATCTTAGTGGTGTTTTAAAAATTGGTAAAGATTTATTGATTTATTCCGGTATTTTCGAAGAGTTAAGAGAATTTTACTGTGTTCATTGGTAAAAAACTTAAAAATTATTTCTATGGTTACGAATCTTTTTTAAGAAAATCCATAAAAAATTTTGATGTGATGACTTTTACAAAGGAAATAGTTGAAAAATGAGGAAAAAATTCAGATCAATGCTAAGTACATATTTCTATAGTATTGCATAATGGTCATTAAAACTCGTCAGAATTGAGGAGTTGATAAAGATAATTTTTTCTTTGTCTTAGCTCAAATATAGAATACAGAAATGTATTCTAACGCAGTCCGATAGAAAACAAAATAAAATGTCCTAAATATGAAAAATTCTTAACATCTACTTTAAATACTCATTCAATTTGGGTTTAAATGATTATATTCTTTTAAGTATAGAAACAAAACCGCCTTTTTAGGTGTCGGGAAGCAAAAAGAATACGGATAAAGATCCTTAATAACACTACATTAATTAATGTGTGTATTTGTATATATATATTTATATTATATATATATATAAATTTGTTTTTAAATCTAAATGAATGAAATTACATTGACGATTAAAAGTTTCTTTCATTCGTTTAAATATTATTAAAACAAACTATGTGAGATTAAGTAATCACAAAATTTAATTTTAATCATAAAAATTACTCGTAGTTCATAAAAATAAAAATAATTTCATAAAAGTAATGTATAATGTAATAATAATTATACAAATAATTTTACTATAGTTTTAATACACTAGCATGAAATATTGCAAAGCGTAGTAACTTTATTTTAGAAATAAAATTCAGAAACAATCCCCTCCCAAAATAATTCAAATATATGAAATTTATTCACAGCTGGTTTCCACTAATTCTACAATAATTAATTTTTAATTATTCGAGTAATGTACGATTTATCTACGATAAATTCTAAATTTCATGAATATAATCGCTACAAAAATAAAAATCATCAAGTGCTAGTGTTAGTGTTAGTGTATTTCCTACTTCCGAAAAACAATTTTAAAATTTGGTAACATGATTTCTACATATGAGACAGTGATTTCAACATAAATTTTTGAATTTAAAAATATTTTTTTAATGAGTGTGGGAGTTGTAGCTTTTTCTTTATTTACATTAACATAATTTTTAGAAAGTAATTTTCTTAATTATTGATAGGGAGGATTTAAAATTCATACACCATTAAAAATGGCAAAAAAGTAAACTAACCAACATAACGCGAAGAATTTTTTTTCTGTTGAAAGCAGAATAGTGGCAGGAAAGTAGAAGACACCTTGCTCCTCCCAGTATTTGATCAAATTCGAATACCTAAAATAAGTAAATAAAATTAAAAAAAATCTGATATGAACAACACATGACTTCCTTGGACGCCTATTAAACTACATAGACACATTTTAATAACTTTTTTTTATTGTTATTATTGAATTATATTTTCGTAAAAGTTTTTTTACAGTCAGACGTTAATAATTATTAATAAATCAACATATTTAAATTTAAAAAAAAGTTAAAAAAAGGAGATGAAGTCGAATTAGAACAGATGTGCCTTCCCCTTAAAAGATCCAAATATTTCATTAATTAAAATTTTGTTTGGCACCAATAACTTTGGAACCAATGAAAATATGTACCACTTATGATATATCATTGAAAAGATCTTAAAAGATCAGGGCTTATTACTGCGGTTAAAAGTTCAAAATCCAATTTTTTTGGATTTTGGGCTACTTTGGACACTTTTGGTTCAGTCGATTGCAATCAAAAGGGAAGGTGCACAACTAGATGTTAAAACAATCATAAATCCAAAATTTCAACATCCTACGGCTAGTCGTTTTTGAGTTATGCGAGATACATACGTGTATGATACGTACGTAAGTACAGAAGTCACGCCGAAACTAGTCAAAATGGATTCAAGGATGGTCAAAATTAATATTTCCGTTGAAATCTGAAAACCGAAATTTTTCGTGATCACAATACTTCCTTTACTTGGTACAAGGGAGTAAAAAAACCGCAACAGAAGCCAGTAAATGAGTAAAAGACGAAAAATAATCAGAATTTCCTAACTGAATTTTTTGTTTGGATTTACCACTTCTTATTTTTCATTACAAAATATATATCTACATAATTCTACATGTTGCAAAAGTATGATTTTTTTTCCTATTCAGCAAATCATCTACTGTAATGACAAAAAGTTTTTTGTTATAAAAAAAACTCAACTACTCTGGAAATACTTAGATCTTTACCTTGCATTCCAAACGTCCTTGAAGAAATTGTCTTCTGCATATAACAGTACTCTTTGGTTTTAATATGCATGCTCTTCCTTTCAAAAGGTTGATACACATCTGCTTAGTGTAATATAAGATTGAAAGATGCATAGCCTTGGCAGTACAAAGCTCTTACAAAGTCTTGTCTGAAGCAGTATACTGCCACTATCGAATATCATCATACGATGGTATTTCTAATACTGTATTTTAAATATTAATATTTTAATAAATAAAAAAATCTGAATATAAAAGTCCGCTTGCAAAAACTCTTAGGATATTAGACTGATATATTTTTACTAAATAAAAAGAAAACAAACAATAGAATTTTTTAGTTACAAAATTATTAATTCAGCAAAATTCTGACTTCCTAGCAGATTAATAGCGTTTCAGTATTGTAGTATTTTAAATCCAGATCAGGATTGACACTTTTCTTATGAATGTTTTTTCAAACCGTATTCTACAGTCTCTAAGCTTCTCAGTTTATTCATATTATTTATTTATTAAATGCCAAAAGTTTTCATACAGAAACGGAGAGTAAATTGACATACGAAGATATAATAATAATACAAATTAAATAAAATCATACGTAAATTTTTAAACATATAATAAACTAAACATAAATTATATTATTAAGTAATTATATTGATAATTGCCATCGACCGGCAGAAGGACAAAACAATTCTTGTTTGCCTGTAGGAGTAAACAGTTATATATATATATATATATATATATATATATATATATATATATATATATACTATAAAACAATAGAAATAATAGAAAACAATTTAAGTGATAAATGCATTGATGACATTTGTAAGAAATATTTGATTCAAAAAATGTTTCGAATATGAGAACAATATTACTCAGAAACAAAACCTATGGGTTCCCTATCTCTGCAATTATGTCTGAGACTTTTAAACAACATTTTGAAAACATTGTAATTCATGATATATTGAACACACACCAGTTGCAATTATGGATAAAATATAAAGACGATATACTAATCATAAATAATCTGGTTATAAATTTACAAATGAAATGGAAGAGACCAGAAAATATGCATTTTTTACTTCTATGTACGAAGTAAAGAAATCATTGTGATCGCGAAAAATTTAGGTTTTCAGATTTCAACGGAAATATCTATTCTGATCATTCCTGAATCGATTTTTACTAGTTTCAGCGTGACGTCTGTACGTACGTAAGTATCTCACATAAAACGTTTAGCTGTAGGATGTTGAAATTTTGGATTTAGGACTGTTGTAAGATCTGGTTCTGCAACATCCCTTTTGATGGCAATTAACTGGACCAAAAGTGTCCAAAAAAGCGCAAAATCTAAATGTTATTGATTTTGGCTTATTCTTAACTGCAGTAATATTCCCTCGTTGAGAGCTTTCAACGATATAAGCGGTACTTATTTTCCTTGCTACCAGAGTTATAGCCAAATAACATTTTAATTAATGAAATATTTGGATTTTACAAGGGGAAGACAAATCTGTTCGAATCTCCTTTTCAGGTAAGAGACTTTTTTTAATTGAAATATATTGATTTATTAATAATTATTAATTAAACTCTGCTTGTCAAAATATTTGTACGATAAATAATAATTCAATAATAACAATAAAAAAAAGTATGAAAAAATATCTGAAGTTATTAATAAAATAAAATCTTATGTACTTTTCATTAAAAAAAAAAAATGTGTATAAGTAATTTAATAGTCGTAAAAGAAAGTCATGTAGTGTCCACATCAGATTTTTAGATACTGAAATTCAAATAAACAAAAACAACGTTGTAGAAACAATTGTTTATAGAAAACCAACAATGAATAGAACACAATGTATGTAAATTCTAATCATTCACTGTCACAAAAAATTGTTTTCATATAAAAACCCGATTTTTTGAGCTTTACAATAAACAAAAAACAGTGAAAACCAACTCAAGAAGGAAATAGATACAATAAAACAAATAAGAATATTTTATGGTTGATGTTAGAATTATAGTAAAGATATATATATAAAAAAATTAAATACCAAAAAAGTTTTTACAAAATTTCAACAAGAAAATAATAATGAGCTTATTATTAATTTTTCTTACAATATAAATACACAAATAAAATAATAGAAAAGATTATTGATATTAATGATAAAAAATAAATATAAAAAAGCTTACAAACCAAATAATCATATATAAAATATTTCAGAAAAAATAATAAAACGGAAGGAGATATTTTAAGTGGAATATATAAAATTCAGTGCAATAAAATCTATATTGGTAAAACCCCCAGATCCTTTAAAAAAATATTCACGGAACATTATAAGGCCTACAAAAACAAGAAAAGAGGTGTATCTCACACAGCTGACCATAGTATCATCTATATAAATAAAAATGTAAATTTACGTTTGTTCAAAATCTTAAATCTCCGAAAGTTCATCGCCGATTGTTTTGAAATTTTGACACAATATAGCATTTGAATACGCACGTGTTTCTATCTACCTACCATTTATATACCTAAGATGTCACAACTGTGACAGATAAAAATATACTTTTTTTAAAAAACAGAGCTATCTGTTGGACGTAAATGCAACACACGCTATGCTAAATATTTTACGATTCCATTTCACTGTTTCCGATATGCGAGTCTACTACAGACTAAAAAACTACTGGACTGATTTACGCCCGGGAGAGAGGGAAAAATCGGAAAAGGGGAAAATGGGAAAATGGGAAAAAGGAAATGGAAAGGGAAAAGGAGAAAAAGAAAAAGGGGTAAGAGAAAAAAGGGAAATAAAAATGGGGGAAGTAACGGGAAAGGGGGTAGAAAAAGGGAAAACGTGGGAAAGGAAAAAATATTAAAAGAAGAAAGGGTAAAAGGGAGAAAGGGAAAGGTTAAATTTTGTGAAGTTTCGTAATGTTCATTTTGTTAATGTTTTAACAAACTTTCATTTGTGTTCATTTTATATATATATATACACTCAAAAGCAATAGAGGGGCGCTGCCGAGTGTAGTAGTTGATTATTAAAATAACCTAGAAATTTGTAACGACAATAAAAAAACGAATATACGCGAAAAATATTACATTTATAAATTTACAGAAAAAGTTGTTGAATTAATTATTTGAAAAGAAAATGATTAATCGCTTATGATTTACATCGGACCTGATTTTTTAAAATTAAGAATACTGATCATCAGTGTTTTAAATAAAATCATTGTAGAGTTTTCAATCATTACATTACATAAACAAAATTCCTTTAAAACAGATTAAATTCTGTCTCAAGCATTACCAGAAACATTGAAAGAATCAATGAAAGACTCTTTTAATGAAATACTCACCTGGATTAGAATTATGAAATTGAAATGTTGGTAATTTTCGCTTAATTCTATAGTTTAGCCCCCCCACCGCCATACTAGGATCTATAAAGTTAGTAAATTTGCAAGTTATAATTAGCGTACGACAATGCTACAAAAAATTTTGATGAACAAAATGTTTCGATCTAATAATGATTAATTTTTAAATTTATAAAAAAACTGTTATAATAAATTTCATTTTTTCTTTTTCGTTTCACCCGATTTGAGGGTACGTTAGTTCAATAATTATTTTCTGTTCTGTATCTTTATTTTAGCTCAGTATTGTTTCATGCTTTCCGGTCTTACTTTCGTTTCTTCTTCGGAGAATTAGATCTTGCGTTTGGTTTTGGTTTTGGTTTTCGCTTGGAACCTCATTTTTTTGTCCTTGATGATTTTTTTGACCGATTTGTCCAGGAGTATGCGTTTTGTAATTTTGAGTGCCATTAAAATTTTCTCTGTTAGGTTGAACGAATTTGCTTTGATTCATTTTTGTTCGTAAAATAATAGAGATTTGTTTGGTTTGTCTGTTTGTTTGTTTGTTTGTTTGTTTGTGCTCACTTTCGGAAAATGTGTCCGAAAACGTCGATCTTCTTTTTCTCATTGTGTAACAATCTTTTTGTGCTTTTGGTGTAGAGTTTCGTTTTTCATGTGGATTAGTTTGTTGTTTTGGAATTTGGTGCCTTAGATTTTTCTTAAGATGTTCCATTCTTTGATCTCCAGTCTTTCGATTGGGCTGTAGATGGTAATAGATCATGTTTCAGCTTCATATAGGGCTTCCGGTTTCATTAACATCTTGTAGTATTTCCCTTTTTCTCAAGCGCATTCCAGTTGAACCATTCTCAGAAATTTTTAAAATCTTGTTTCTATTTTGTTCTCCAATTTTAAGGTGCCTTGGTGGGTTTTTGATGTTTGTCATTATTTTGGTCTTTTCGAAGGAAGGTTTTATCCTATTTTAGTTGCTTGTTTTTCAAGATCTAAAGTCTGTTCTTCGGCTTCATACCATGTCTCAGCTAGAAGGGCCATGTCGTCTGCAAATGTTAAACAATTGATTTTCTTACCTTTGTTTTTTGTTCCCAGTCGGATTCCACTACGGATCTTTTGGTTCCATTCACTAACTACTTTTTCTAAGGCGCAGTTGAAGTAGTGGGGAAGTTCGTATCCTTGTTGTACGGCTGTTTTAATCTTGAAAGGGTCGGGTAGATTTTCCATAAATTTTATTTTGAAGTATGTGCAGGTGAGGGTTTCTTTAATTAGGTTTGTGGTTCTGTTGCCTAGGTGTAGTTCTTTTATTATGGATAAGAAGTATCTATTTGTGCAGAGTTACGTACACTTTGTGGAACTCATTGAAAGCGATATGTAAGGCTTTGCTCTCGATTTTTGGTAGTCCATAATATTTCTGAGGTTTAGGATCTGCTCTGGGCAGGATTTTAATTTCCTAAAAAGGATTTTTATTTCCTAAAACCTGCTTGCTTGGTACTCTCTGAGTTTAGGGTCCATTTAGGGTTCTGCTCTGTTTCGTAAGATTTTGGAGAGTATCTTGTAAGATGCATCAGAGTGATCTCTCTATACTTGTCGGGGTCTGTTTTGAACGCTTTATTTTGGAGTGGATGAATGAGAACTCTCTTCCAATTCGTTGAAAATTTCTCGGTTATCCAATTTCTTATTATACTTCTTTTTGTTATTGTAAAATTTTTGAAGTTATAATTATTTTGGCACGTTAGGAGAAACCGAGTGTATTTTCAGCAAGTTACGGAAATTGCGCGCGCTGATGTAACACACCATGATTTGTGCAGGCCTAATTGGATCAGTTGCACGCAAATGCATGTAGTATCTAATTCAGTCAGTCGTTCAATGCAATTAAGTGATTAGAACGTGTTGTAAACATAATTATATGAGTTGTAATAAATATACACGGATTTATACACGGATTTCTGAAGACGGATATTTTAAACTGTGAATATTGTTGTTCATATTCAACAAATAAAACTGTATTTATATTGCAGCGTATATGTATATTTTATTTATTTATTTTTTTATGAAAATTGTGTAGGAAGATTTGAGGTTATATTTAAGTAAGTATTATTTTTTATGAGTAAAATTATATTTTTTAATAACAAAGAAAGTAGCACACAGGCAGATTCTTGATTTTGCATAAATAATTTTAAATTCACCGAAAACAACGTTTTTGATAAAATACACTAATATAAAATAAAACTAATTGTATCATATTTTTCACATTATAAGCCTCTGATAACCCTCGTGCCTATTCAATCGTCATCTGAAGAATTAATGGAACTAAACTAATCGAAATACATTCGATGAACTTTGTTCATCGAATACATGACAACGAATATTTCAATACTTTTTAAACTGTATAAAATAAATAATATTTAATTTAAGTTTTATTTATTCAAACTTTTATTCATGGTATTTAATGTCGTCTATCGATCATTTAACTCAGTTCAAATTTGTGTGAATGCGTAAAAAACTATCTTTTTATTCACGCCAAAGAAGTATAACTTCTTTCGTGCGTACGAGTTTTTTTTAATTTCATAATTTTTTTTCTCTTACTATACCAACGAAATAAATTTGTATAATTAATCATTTTATTTTAATGGCAAATAATATTACATTTTTATACAATGGTTCATAAATTTAACATTTCTAAGAAAAATAAAACCGAATTTTTATAACCACCCGTGCTTTCATTAGTTTATGATGAAATTTAACCATTTGCTAATTTGACCATTTATTTTACTCCGCTTTTTTAACATTTCTATGTATTATTAAGATTCTATGTTTTACTGAATTAGTTATAGATTCGTTTCAATCAATCTTTAAATGAAATTAAATGTTAAATCACTTAACATTGAGTAACTCAATATTTTATATCCTGCTACAATTATTACCATCAAAATTATCTAAATCCGGGGGTAATAATAAATAATATAATAATAAGCTTATATTTAAATAAGGAAAATTTTATTCCATTTATTTACAAAACCCTCTTAATTTTCCTAATTAATTTTTACGAGTGCGATTAATTAATTTACGATTTTTCCCCGATATATCTTCACCAGATTGCGGTGTATCTGGCAGTCCCATTCCAAATACACCTTCCTTACTAATTTGTGTTAAAGGAACGTATAAGTTCAAATATTATATATTTGTTATATTCTCATCAGTTCAATATCAAAACAGTCTTAGTAAGTAACATTTATGCATAATTGGTATTAATTTTTTATATTTTCTAAAAGGTGAAGCCGTCAAATATTTTTATTTGTTTAAAATTAATCTGGAGAGAATTTGAAATGACAACATTATTCGCACTTTGCAAGAAGACAAAAGTGACATATATTTGGAGGATTATAATTATTTAAAAGAGAAATAAGTAAATAACATTAACGTAGTTAACGATTATGTAGATGATCCTAAGGAACTGAAAGAAGATCCAAAAAAATATATTGTAGAAGAAATAAGAATAATAGAAGATAATGCACGCAAAATAAATAAGAAAAATAAGAAGAGACTAAAGGAAAGAAAATTATAAAAGCTGAAGAGAGTGACTGTTAAGTTAGTTTAATTCAAGAAACAGCTGAAAGTAAGGGAAAAACTAATTCGTTTGAAAAATTGCAACATCACATTCAACGGGAAAAAAACAATCAAAAAATATAGTTAAATACAGTCAATCTAGATGAAGTAAGGACGGTACTTATCTTGTATTTAATGTAATGAATTGCATTACGTAATGTATTACATGTTTTAGTTGTAATGTTAAGGGTACCACTTGTGGTTAAGAATCCGGCACATTGCCGATGATGGAGAGGACGGTACTATACCGCCAAAGAGGGTAATTTATTTCTGGGGATAGAGGCATACAATATATGTTAAGAAAAAAAAACGGAAGTTTCAAAAAATTCAGAAATTCAGGGGGTCTGGGGCTGAAACGTGGCGACGTGTATGGACAGGAAGGCAGCCTTCTTGCCTACGACACCTTGGCTCACCCATCCACAAGAATGGTTCGGGCCGGGGTACCTCCGAGGATTGCATGAAGGACCTTAAAGTAAGGTCCCCCAGAGGGGGGTGCGATGGGTGACAAACAATGCATGCCTGGACCCAGATAGGATAGATACAGGAAGGGTAGCTCTCCTGAGGAGGAGCATCTTAGTATTCCAGAAGAGGAGGTTGGGATGCTCTTACAATCCAGGGGAGACCCCGATGACGGTTCCGTATGGAGCTGAGCTAGGGGGTTATTAATCTACTCCCACGACATTCGGGAGCGACTGAGGTAGTGCCTAACGGTTGTTCTAGTTGCTCCTGGGATGTTTAAGAATGATAGAAAAAAAAAATGAAGTAGGAAGCCTGGAATAGCACAGAATCAATGGACTATTTTAAATCCTTATTTTGCGGGTGACGTAATGGATTAAGCCTCCTAACATAAACACAATGAAATGCAAATCATATACACACAAAACAAAAAATTTTAAAAATTGAGACGAAATCTACTTTCTTAGATGTATTGATGAATGAACTGTATGCTCTATTTGGTTTGTTAATTCTAGCACCCACAATCAAAATAATCAACAGACTGTATTTTTTGAAAATACATATTCAGGATTAAATATTCGTTGAGGCATTGTCAAAAGCATGATTTAATTTTTTTTCTGCACTGTCAAATATTTGCAAGTAAATAAATTGGTAAAGCAAAACTCATGCTGATTAAACCAGCTTTTATTTCAGAAATCTAAAGAAAATTACTTAGGATTTGTAAAAAGAAAATTACAAGTATTTTGGCATACTTAATGGTAGATAAGCAATTGGTGTGATTCTGAGACCGCTGTTAGAGTATCTTCTAAACTGGAACGGCATGTGGTTGGACTTTTAGTACTGTGTGGATTATGTGATCAAATATGACTGACATAAGATAATACTTAGATAAATACATTTTACTTTCTAATGAGCTCGGCCTTTCTAATGAACCGGAATTGATTATTTCCAACAGGTGATCGTGTTTGTGAAGGTAACAGGAAACAAATGATAGATAATTGGTTCATGACCATTACTTTAATATAATAAATAACTTTTTGAAAAAAAAACATTTCACCTAATAGAAACTATTAAAAGTAAAAATAACCAATAAAAAATAAAACTCTATTTCCTTCAGAATTTATCGATGCAGAATTTAATCTAACGAAAATTGATTCTTAATTTTTTTTTAATACCTTAATACCATCTCATTCATACCACAGCAAATGAAACACATTCTATCTCCTCGTAAAGATGATTCAATAAAAACAGTCAAAAAACCCGCAAACAGTTTTTGATTACAAGAAAACTAAAGGAGGGGTCGATACTTTCGAACCCTGGAATGTGCTCCAGCACTAACTGTAAAAGAAGAACCGGAAAATGGACATTGACGTATTTTTTAAAATATGTTAAATATTGGATATATACATGCTTTTATATTTCATACTAAATTTTTTTAAAGAAATAATACAAAATACGTTCCTAAATAAGAATTATTACTTTTTTCCAGACAGTTGTTCTAATAAAAGAAAAGAGAACGCGTAATTTTTCCAATTCTTCCTTTTTATTTATCATTTCCAAACAGGAAAATTTTACAAGAACACAGGATTAAATCCGACAGTATCCAGAATCAGTAGCTACTTAACAGGTAAACAATTTAAAAAAACTGACGACTATTGTACGTAATGCTTATACACTTATACACCTTCAGGAGAAGGATCGGGCGGCTAGGGGATGAGGGACAGCCCTCTGCGGAGCTGCCGTTCGCAGTACTTGAACGAGTGGGCGGTAGCGATGAAGCACGGGGACTTTCGCACTCCCGAGCGAAAAAGACCGTGTCCCGGCGGGGTGTCCCGCTCAAGGTGTCCCCGTTAGAGGCATTGGCATCAAGACCGAGTCCCGGCTCCCGGAGTGGGGACCCAGGGACGGCGTAGCCGGGCCTGGTGGATCCTACTCTAGGGGTTTGAGGCAGACGCAAAGTGAGATCCGACCTGCTGGCCGAGACGTGGAGGCTGTTAGCGTAAAGGACACTCCCTTGTGCTGTGTGATATTTAACTGCAGGCCTGAGGGAGAAGAAGAAAAATGTAAGAAAGAAAAAAAATACGTTTACAGTAAGAGAAGACATATGAGTACGTACTGTTTAAAATGACAAAAAATTCACTATCAAGACCACCATGAAAGGTAAATCTGCTTAATTTGTTTTAAATAATTATAATATTTAAAACACTAAAATATACTAAATTAATAATTAGCATGTAAACTCGACATGATAATTTTTTTTTTTTTTTGTCTTAATTTAAATAAATATTTTCTATTGTAATTCAGTCTTTTTAAATATATATTTACATTTTCGGTTACGTTTTAGTTTAATAAAAAAAAAAAAAAAAAATACTAAATAATAATAATAACTTCGGTATTAATAATAATAAAGTAATAAATATCAAACAATGAAACAAAAAATACAGAAAATAATTATTTTCATGAGGTAAATTTTGCCTCAAGGGAATGTGAGTAAATTTTACGCATGGTTAATAATAGCAGATAATTTGAGATGATTAATGGAAGATTTATATTAAAAAGAATGAATTAGAATTAAAAAGTTAATTAATTATTTTACTGAATTAAACATAAACAGAAAATTTGCATTTTAATAAAAAAAAAACTGCCATTCAATACTAATTTAATTTATAACTAAGGTTTTTTTGTTATTGCAATGGTTGTTGATTTTTAAAAACTGTACTATTATTATTTAAAATTTTCTGTATTAATTAGTTAATTCTCTTACATATTAAACAAAAAAATATGATAAATGGAAGTGAAATGTAACAATAAATAAAATCTAAAATTCATAGATTTACATATTTATATGATGACACCATTATTTTACTGTATTTAAAACAGAAAAATTCAATTGCAAATAAAATCAATCGCTTATCATTTTTCATGCATTTGATAGATATTAATTAATATGAGTGGGTGGGTAGGTCATTGGTAAATGATTATTCTGATAAAGTTTACTGTAATCTGTTCTTCAACGTACATTCAGAATTTTAATCATACGTTAAGTCTTTTTTAGTAAATAATAAATGGTCAAAAAATTAATGAAATAACATTTCATAAAAATAGCATTGTATTTTAATATTTGGCTTTTTCATCCTTAACACAAAACTTTATTAAAATAAAATATTTGTTGGATATTATTATCATTATTATTTTTTTTTTCTTTGAGGTTTTTAGGGGCATCGACTACTTTGGTCATTATTTAACTAGTCGACGGAGTGATCTGTTTCTCTTTGTCAGATAAGTCAAGATTTTTAATTTTTACGCTAGTTGGTGGCTTTACGATTGGTGGCAGTCCGGGAATGAGCCGTCTCATCTTTACTTTGTTTTCTCTTATGAGTCGACTCAATCTTTGAATCAATGATTCTTTCAATCATTGTCGCAAGACTTGGTGCCATTGTGTTAAGCAACTGCTCCACATTAATTTTAGATGTGGAAGGGGCAGCCGCTGCTTCTGCATAAGAAGTCAATGGTGTACGCTGATTAACAATTTTCTTCGCTTCAGGATAACTGACCTTCTGAAGCGTTTTAACTTCCTGAATGGCTGTAATTTATATGTAGGGCAGTTACTTCAACGACAGTTGTGATGCCCTTTACAGTTAACGCAGATTGGAGGGTCTTTACATGGGTCACCCTTGTGTGTTTTCTCTCCACATATACATATTTCCTGCGCTTCACATCTAGCTGCTGCACACAGCAGCTAGATGTGAAGCGCAACGATTAAGTGTCAACGATTCGGACACATCCGAATCGTTGACACTTAAAACATCTCATCGGCTGCGGAATGAATGCCCGCACATCAAGCCGATGGATGCCAGCTCGTACCTTTTCAGGAAGGTTCGGCCTATTAAATGTTAAAACATGCGAGGCCGAAGGAACAACTTCACCATTTCTTCGCATGGTTAGTCTGCGATACTGAGTCACTCCCTGACTCGACATTTCTTGTACAATTTCTTCTTCTGTACAATTAAGAAGATAGCGACAAACAACAACTCCTCTGGATGAATTAAGTGTGCTATACGGTTGGACAGAAACCGCAAATTCACCGATCTTCTTTAACGCCTGAACTTTCTGGCTTTGCATGTTGTTGATGGTTTCGACATGTAATCCATTAAAAGTTTTACGAATTTCCTTAACAGGACCACCAACACAATTTGTTATTTCTCTTGCGATTAAAAATGGGCTAACTTTTTGAAAGTTTCCATTCTCCTTTGTAATAATTAAAAATCTTGGTTTGGGAGCAATGTTTCCAAACAACGACTTTCTCAATTCCCTACTGATTTTGTCAGCATCTCTTGATTTTATCTGACTCCTTGCTCTTTTTCCTCTTCGCTTGTGGCGAATCGGAGGTTTCTAAACGAGGGTGTTTACGTGCACCCTCTGCCACGTTAGTTTGTTCAATATTCATGAACATAATTATTATTATTATTATTAATATGTAATTATATTTATTATTAGATTATATTATATCTTAACATTATTTATCATCATTTTAAATATTACTGGTAATCATGTTGAATAATGACGACGAATATTATTGTGCATTTCTGTCATTCTCCTCTTCTAAGAAACTTATGTTTTAATTTAAATTTTTTGCAGTAAAGGTTTTCATTTAGTTCTTTTTCAATACCCACTAAAGAATGAACAGGAGTGAATTCGAAAGACTCGATTCTTGAATGTAAAGTTTATAATGCTCTTAAATAAAATAATAACTCTAAATTAACGTGTATGATAAATTTGCCCATTCTAAAAAGATAATGAATAATGTATAAACTATTTGATAATGATAGAATTCATGTTTACTTATCTAAACAATAGACCACCTTAGCAGTATCTCCTCCATGATTACTTTTCCTGTATTGTTAGCCACCATCTTGGAATTTACTTATTTTCTCAGTCTTACCTAAAGTAAGCGTCAACATTTTTTTTTTTTTTTTTTTTTTTATGATTATATTATGTAGGAAGTTTTGTGGTACTTAGATCATTGATTGAACTTCAGAAAGCCATCGTTATAGATATATCGTTTTCCACAATTCTTAAGAGCGGAAACCGTTGATCGTCTGTGTTGTATGTAAGGGATCTTTCACACAACTTTAGAGTGTGTCAAATTATAATAAGTTTTATCGAATACTAATTAATCAAAATTACTCTTGGAAGAAGACTCTTGGTATCAGTTCATGTTTTACGTTCAGAAGTATTCTCTTTTGATCTTCTGCAAATCCCATTAATATCTTCAAGGACATATGAATTGTAAATTTTCGATCTACTGAGTGCGTTTCAGTACTAATACCATCTGATGCTCGTCCAATGGATTGGATATAACTTTTGTCGCTTTCTCTCAGAGTAACCAAATTTTTCATCGTGGTGATTATATTCTTATGCGTTCCACATTTCTTATGTCAACGCCTGATATTTTATACCGTATTTCATTGAATAGAAAAGGAATATAATAACTGACAACTTGTAAACCGACATCTACCGCGTTATCTTTACCCAATAATAAACCCGTCACCACCAAATAACTTTCCCCGGAATGTGAGAATATGTCTTGTTGATGAACGGATATTATTTCATAATTTTTATTTAGTGTTGAAGAAGTGTACGGTGGGTGAGTCTGGTATTCTTAAATGATGATTTAGTAATGCAGTATGGCGTTATTTGTATTCACGTTAAGTATATAATTCATAATAAAACTGTAAATACTAACGTCTGTAAGTAACATCTGTTCCAGGTGTTATTCGCCTTACAGATATTTCTCGACTGCTACTTGGTGTCACTAAAAATCTCTTCGTACATTGTTGTCCTCATTCTCTTTTCGAAGAATTTAAACCCAATTTTATATTTCTCAGAAGAAGACGTACAGTAATTATTTCTCCTTTAAATATGACTATACCTCCGTTTGATCCAAAACTTGTATCGTGATTTTATGTATTTTGACAAGAAGATAAATTAAGTTATGTGGTGTTTCTATAATTTTATAATGTCGTTCAACTTTAGAAAAAATTCCTTCAAACTTCCTCCGTCCGTCTGTATACGAACCTCTAACTTTGTTACAAGTTTCACGTTTTGAGTTCACCGAGCTAATAGAATCGGTTCGATGAATATGTACCATTCCTTTGATTCTGAAAGGACTGAATCGAAACCTAATATCGATCGGATTGTATTTCTGACAGTAAAATTGATTTTTGAAAAGCAGCACACGGCAACGTGAGGTGTATAGTACTACTAACCGTAAGAGAACATTCAAGGTTATTATATTTTATTGTACCATATGTTTGACTTTATAAATCTTACACTAACAAACAGTGCGGGGAAAATATAACGGCATAAGCGACTTTATAAAACTCGTAAATTTATTTTATTTAACTGGTCGAAGTAAAATGATTCGTTAAAAGACGGGTACAGTATAGACGTACGGATCAAATTCGGGTCTTCATCGAATATTCCCGAGAAAACTGTAGCTTATTCTAATAATTACCGATTATATGATGTAATATATTCCGTTGTCCGTTATGGTAAAATCAATTGCGTAATCGGATGACATTGCTCAAAATGAGGCAGTAAATTTGTAAATTGAAAAATTAGAAGGGTGAACAATTAATTAACATATGAAAGAAAATTAAAAATGAAAAAAATAGGAAATGGAAGAAATAAATGAAGAAAACCAAAATAAAAAAATCTGATATTTTCCGATACCAACATGTCGATAACAACAAAATCGCATACCACATGACTTCCTTGTACGCCTATTGAATTACACATATACATTTTTTTTAAAAATAAATAGTACATAAAATTTCATTACACTAATATCTTCTACTTTTTTCATTTTTTTTTCTTTTTTATTGTTATTGAATTATCATTGATTGTACAGATTTTTTACAATCAGAGGTTAATAATTACTATAAATTAGAGGTCAATAAATTATTAATAAATGAATATATTTAAATTTTAAAAAAGAAAAATGAAATTAAGTCAGATTCGAACTGATGTGCCCTCCTCTTGTAAGATCCAAATATTTCATTAATTAACATTTTATTTGGATGTAACTCTGGAACCAATGAAGATACACTTATGATATATCGTTGAAATCTCTCAATGAGAGCTTATTACGCAGTTAAGAGGGTCCAAAATACAATTTTTGGGGGATTTTTGGACACTTTTGGTCCAGTCGATTCCAGTCAAAAGTTAAGGTGCACAATTAGATGTTACAATCGTTCTAAATCCAAAATTTCAGCATCCTAGAAATATCGATTTCGAGTTACTTAAGATACATACGTACGTATAGACGTCACTCCGAAACTAATCAAAATGGATATTTCCGTGGAAATCTGAAAACCGAAATTTTTCGCTATCACATATCTCCTTTACTTCGAACAAGGAAGTAAAAAAAAAATAATAATAAAAAATAAAAATTGTTTTCTTCGAGTATTTTATGGCCTCCCGGGAGAGATTTCACTCGTTAATAGAAAAATTTCATCGGGCCGAGGTTTCTACTTCAAGCATGATGTGGAAACGCAACCGATATTCTCATTTCATATAAGTATATGTAACAATATCGGTTTCATTCCTTATTTGGTTATCGTCATGAAAGGTGTAACTGAGTTTCACTGCTTCCTCCAAAATATGGTGATTTTATCCTAAATAAATTGGTTACAGTGGATTTTTATTCCTTTACGATTCTTTTCTTCCATTCACCTTATACAAAATCTAACCTCAAACTGAGATATCGTCGAATGGTGGATTGGTTGAAAAACATCTATCACCATGTAGACTGGTATTACTGAGACACTGTTAACACTAAAGATACATAGGAAACAACTTTTTCATGATTTTCTAAGACATACACAAAGGGACGGGAATAGGTTAAATTCGTGCTTAGATCCACGATGACGTTCGAGAGATACCGAAATACGCTCCTAAATCCGATTTCACAAATGTAGGAAACTATCCTCTCCACAAAAGCGGTAAATGTGCATTGCATAGCGCATTTTCTATATGGATAGGTTGTGATAAATGTTACTAAAAGACTTTTCTAGGAAGGCTAACCGGTTGCATTCGTTTCGATATATCAATGTCAAAGATAAAGAATACCTCGCTTCGGAAGGATTTTAATATTCTTTCAAAGACAAAAAGTCAAATGTAATTGGTGCTTTCGGATTTGAATTCGCAAGATCAATGTGTAATTTATTGTGCAGAAATTGTACCAGACTTGTACGAAGACAGAATTCCAAGAAAATCTTTAAAAACTAGAACAAAAAGATCTTTGTTCTGATGACGGACAGTCTTACTTTATTCTTTGTTGAAGACGGCGGCAAAAGTTGAAACACTGTTTCAAAACCTACTGTGGTAGTATTTTGAATATATTTCACTTGAATCGATCAGTAATCTTTTGTCGAAAGATGCGAAGAAGAGTAATATAAAAGAAGTTATTACGTAAACTGTTAACAATAATTCAAACGAGTCTCTGTGAAACAGTTAGATAGCATTTGAATACTATCAGATACAATCTAACGAGAATGTGGGATTTTTTCGACAGTTTATTAGGTAGGTGCGACATCCATAAGAGGAACTGATATTTAAGAGTAAAAATTAAACAATATGTTTTCTTATTATTTGGAGGTGCATTCTATTAATTTATTGAATCTGGAGTTTGGAAGGAAATGGTAGCATGTTATAAACATATCGAAGCGAATTGGACTATGAAATTTTACTTGTATACTTTTTTTTTAGAATCAAATTAAAAATTAATACCATAATTACTTTTGAATAAATAAAATAATTTAGTTAACGAAAGATGACTTAAGCGTTTGAATTTATATAATGTTGTTTGAAAACGTTAAACACAAACGTACGTACTCGTATTAAATAAAAGACTGCTCGTTGAGACCTTTTTTAAGCTGCAAAAAATGTTAAATTTTGTTGACAAACTTTTAGAAAAATAGTATTCATTGTTTTTTTTTGTTTTTTTGTTTTTTTTTAGAATACACAATTACTTATCTGTAGAACTTTGCCAAAAAAACTGTCGCAAATACATAGTTTTATAAAAACATAAATTATACTTCCGCTTTTATCGACATGACGAACAAACGAATGACTTATTTAATAATTTTACGATCAATTGTTGTATTTATATAAATTTTATTTTATTTTAATCTATATCAATTTTAATATGTGAAGTAAATATTTATAATATTTACCAGTTCATCATGAGTTCCTGAAGAAGGAAAATATTTTTTTCTGAAAGTGCGATAACATTAATAATTGATTACAATTTTTATTAAGCGGAATCCATATATTATATATACCAACAGTCCATGGTAATAAAAATTAATTTTTATCCTGATTAAATTTCATATCGTTTCGATAATTTCATAGATAATCTATTACAAAAGTGATAACATCTTCAGTTATATCGAAATGGTATTTTTTATAAACAGTGTTGCATTAAATTTCAATAATATAATTATTTACTGCTGTTAAAACAATCACTTTAATTTCAATAACCAGAAACGTACATGAACGTTTTTTCAAAAAAATCCATAAAAGCCGAATTAATTACGAATATGACTATATGTACGAGTAAATAGCCATATTTATCATAAGTACATATTTTACAAAACCTATTTTGAAATTTTACGTAAAACAAAACGAAATTGTTGTACGGTAAATTTTTCCAAAATTTTTTGAATCAGTCTGTTAATAATAAATTTTATTTTTATTTTAGTATATTAGGCGTTATAGAGATGTTAGTAATTTTTCACTTCTATCTCTTAGAGTAGGGTACTTTTCTAAATTTCTTAAAATATCCTCAGTTTAATTTTAGAGTTAAATTTAGACAAATTTTTATAAATTTTTATTTTATAAATGAACTATTCCTTATCTAAAAAAGTAATACAAAAGGATTTTAAGAACAAAAATATATTTATCAACCTCATAAACTACAGAAGGATTAATTTAAATTTTAAATAAATGATGAGATAGATCTAACTATTAATGTAAGTTCTAATTTATTTTGTTACAAAGTATTTCTGATTTATATTTAAGCTTATTTTGAAATAACATAACGTCAAAACCACAGAAATGTATTAATATTCTTAACGCAAAATCTAACATATGACATAGGCCTATGTAAGTTATACGAGACGTATATCCTTATAATTCATATATATGTATATAAACATACATAATATATAAAACTCAATTTCAAACCAATATATATGAAAAAGATATAAGGTAGTTTTATTTGAATTATTTTCCCAAAGGATTTCGTGAGAATGTGAAAGTACATTATATCGAGAAGATTTATAAGAATATTCTGTTTCTAAAGAAGGAATTATTTAATAAACGGAGTAAACAAATTACCTAACAATAATAATAATAATAGTAATAAAATTCTTACCATTAATAGATTTTAATTTCTTATTCACAGCTTAATAAAAAATAATTATAATAATGATGATGGTTATCTAATAAACGTATGTGAAAAATATATGTACGAAACGTAAAAAACTTTTAACAAAATGATAATTAAGAATGTATAAGTTTTAAAATAATATGCTTAAAGTTCACTTAATGTCTTTTAGCATGTTTAATTACAATTCAAAGTCATAACACTACAATATCCTATCTCTTCTTAACCTAATAATATAATTTACTACGGGGTAACACCAGGTACTACAACAATTCGATTAATTACAGTGCAATACTAAGTTAAAAAATAAATACCTCTGAAATAACTAACAGATTTTCATAAAAAAATATTAAAATTTTGCCTTTTTACTTCCTCGTACGAAATAAAGGAAGTATTGCGATCACGAAAAATTTCGGTTATCAGATTTCAACGGAAATATCCATTTTGACCATCCCTGAGCCCATTTTGACTAGTTTCGACGTGACGCCTGTATGTACGTATATCTCACATAACTCAAAAACGATTAGCCGTAGCATGTTGAAATATTGGATTTAGGACTGTTGCAACATCTAGTTGTGCACCTTATCTTATGATTGCGATCTACTCGACCAAGATAGCAAAAGAAGCCCAAAATACAAAAAATTTGGATTTTGGACTTTTTCTTAACTGCAGTAATAAGCGCTCATTGAGTCATTGAGAGCTTTTCAACGATATATCATAAGTGGTACTTATTTTCATCGGTTCCATAGTGAAATAAAATTTTAATTAATGAAATATTTTGATCTTATGAGGGAAAGGTACGTCGGCTCGAATTCGACTTCATTTCTTCTTTATTTTTAATTTTTTTTTTAAATTATATATATTGATTTATTAATTGTGATTGTAAAAAAAAATTACAATAAGTAATAACTCAAGTTATTAGTGAAATAAAATTTTATGCAGTTTTAAAATGTGTATATGTAATTTAACAGGCGTACAAAGAAGTCATATGGTGTCAATATCAGATTTTTTATTTTATATTTATTGACAACTTTGTTTGTTCAAAAAATGATAGCTATTCCTAATTGCTATCAGGGAGATTTCCTGAGTGCTCTAAGGTCCTGTATGGCATTGAATCCTCTACACTAAACAAGACAGTTAATAAACGACTCCTAAACTAAAATTTAAATCATCTCAAATAGATTCCACCTAATTTTGATTTCATAAATTCAGGATTAATGTTATGAAAAAAAGGAAATGGATGCAAATGGGCGGCAAGTATGGAGGTACTCGCATTCATTATGACTATGCAAAATGTCGACACTTACAAATTTAAATATAAACCACGAGACAGCTAAAGAGGTTTTAATATATAGCCTCAACAAAAGGATTATGACGTCTTGAAATTGGATTTAAGAGGATATAATAAAGCCCGAGTTGTTAACACATTTTCAAATAGATTATTACGCGTAACTTTCACACATAATTACGAAGTTTCCATCTGTTTAGTAAGAAAAGTGAGCCAGAGGTTATAAATTTTTTAGAGGCTCATGCAAACCAAACGTTGAACCATCTATTTTTTTTACATATTCGCTTCATAGGGAACTCGTAGAAAATTATAAGGGTTATACTCCCTTCTCACTGAACAGCAGTCTACAACCCACTACCAGGTGACCCGAGTAACATAAAAAAATGGACTGATGACGGACGAAGGAACTTCTTACCAATTGGAGGTTCATTACATTCGAATCGCTGGTATTTCGCTGCTTCATTTTCCTGGTTAAAACACAGCTAGTTACTTGTCGACACTATGTTATTGATTTCGCCATTCAGGATCGTGTGACTGGCATTCGTAATTATAGAAGCATATAAAAAAAGGCCTAACTACCATTTCAATTAATATGTCGCCTGTGTGGTCAAATAGGCGAGTCAATACACTACACGATGCACTTCTTTTTTTAAGGCACTATGAAGATCCCAAAATTTAGCCCCAAAAGAGGTAAAATCTCTTTATTTGTAATTTTTCGATTGCAGGAGGAAGAAAAACACTTAACTCGCTTTGTAAGAGCTGGATCTGGTTTTAAAAAAACGATTCAATTGGCGTTTAATAAATCAGGTTAAAAATTTATGACTTCGCTTCACAACGACGTAGTGAAAACTTTTCAACAGAAGATTGCTTTATAAAGGAGGTTTTCTTGACTTATCTATGCCTTACAATTAGTATACTCCATTATCCGTCCCAAAAAATGAAAAATATAGCTACATTATGACCGCACGATATTTACGGATATAATAAAGTTTTTTTCACCTTTCACATCATTGAAATTTATTCTTATACGGATGGAAGAATGGATCCAAGAAGGTCCTCAACGAAATTTCCATTTCGTACTTCAACAATAATCAATTCCTAAATACGTAAACAGTCACATTAAATTTAATGATTGTAGGACAAACTGATCAAGATATATAAAATAAAATAAACACTAAGACACTGATGAACCTAAATCTTTTTGGAACCTAGCTATAATTTCCTTTTCAAGTTCAAATTGTCAAGAAATATGAATCCTACAAGAAATTCTACTGATTGAAGGTTACCAAATCCTTCTTAATACATAAATATCCGCCGGCCTCCGTGGCGCGAGTGTTAGCGTCTCGACCTTTCATTCGGAGGTCCCAGGTTCGAATCCCGGAGAGGCATGGCATTTTTACACACGCTACAAATCATTCATCTCATCCTCTGAACCGGAAGGTTAAAAAAAAAAAAAAATAAAAAAATAATTATCCTAGAATAATATTTATAAAATGTTTTATAATTTTTTTTGTAGAAGAGAAGCTTTGCTATTATTATTTATAACAAATTTTAACCACTTTAAAAATATAGTATTCTCAATATCTCCAACCTCTCAATTGATCGAGGGGCGACGCTAGTGCCCCCTCTGTCAAAGACAAAGACTAGGCGACGATACCTCTATAATCTTTAAAATAGGGTTTTTCAACAACTCCCATCTTCTTTAAAGATTAAATATATATATATATATATATATATATATATATATATATATATATATATATATATTTAATATATATCTTTTAATATATTCAAATTCATTTTATTAAATAAATAACAATGATTTTGGATATATTAATTTTGTTTAAGAATTCTGAATAAAAATTTAATCACACGCGCAAAACAGTTTTTCGGTTAGCATTCTTGTTTTTTAATCGGTGAGTATCAAAGTTCCACAGTAACAACTCTAAAAATATTCAAACTTCAGATATGGTCCGATCTAGATAAGATGATCCCGATGGATCAAGAATTTGACCAAGTATGGTCAAATTCTCATGTGTTTTCGATTGAAAATAAATCTAGTAACCATGTGGGTTACTTGAACGATTCCATTTTTTCAATATAGGGATCCTATTTTAATACGAGATATATTGTTTTTATCCTACAACGAATTCTACAGGATAAATTCAGGAAGATACGAAACACTATTAAGAATACTTCTTAAAAATAAAATGAGATGCATTTTGTTCATGATATCTCTTTCGTTGAGATATAAATAGTTTGCGAAAACATTGGTTCAACATAATTATGTTTAGGCATAGAGTTATATGTAGAAAGAATGTCGTATATTGAAATATAAAAGAAACTTCATGTAGAAGGAAAATGATAGAATGAAAGTTTACCCCATGAGATAATGTGTTGAAGATGTATTTGGAATTAACAAAAATTATCTATATTGTTTTTTTTTTTTTTTAAATAAAAAAAATAAACTCACCGGGTTGGTCTAGTGGTAAATGCGTCTTCCCAAATCAGCTGATTTGGAAGTCGTCGAGAGTTCCAGCGTTCAGCTTTCAAGTTCTATTGAGGTCAGTTATTTTTACACGGATTTGAATTCTAGCTCGTGGATACTTAGATCCCATCCTCATAGGCCCGGACACATCGTGGAAGTACACTCGGTCCTAGGGGTGCCATTGCCTCTAACCTTCCGGGCGACCATGCCGGAGCCGGCTATGCCGTCCTCGGCATAGGGTACCACCCGGTCAGCCAGGACTAGCTTCACTCATTTTCCTGCCTCAAATCAGGGGTTCCCCAAACAGGGACCTTCGATCGGGACTCGGTCTTTAGACTTTCCCTTCCTACTCGCCCCACGAACCCCCGTTCACTCATCGGAAATGCGACACCTCAGCATCGCACTCCTCATGAACGGGGTTATCCAGCCACACCCTACACCACTATCCAGCCACTAGGTACCATCCTCTTCAACTTCCTCCATCGCCTTCCTTTTCAAAATGTTGCCCACCATCCTACAAATTATTCCAGCTTCTAGGGCTATGCAACATTGCCTCTATCACATTATGCGGTGTTATGGCACCAACAATAGCTAGCACTTCCCTCCTAGCCTCCTCCCATCTAAAACAGTTAAACATCGTGTGTTCAACCGTATCACATCGCCCACAATACCTACACTCCGGCGACCTCCTCCTCTTCCTATCACAGAGGCTCTTATTAAAGCAGTCATGAGCAGTCAAGAATTGAACTAAAATTATATTAACTCAAACAGATGCCAACACAAAAACAGTAATTTTATCCAAGATTTTATTCTTCATTCTGGATTTCAAACATAAAATTTTTAGAAATAATATTGGGTGTAAATTTATGAGTAATAATACTTTCTCCGTTGCATGAGTCACAATGAGTATGTTACAAAAGAAACTTCAACAGTTACAATTTTATAAACATTGGTGTAAATTATTTTGTACTGTATATTTTTATTCTTACTGAATATATCACATTTCTTTTCAAGACAGATGTAAATAATATGATGAAAATAATTCCTGATATGTGAAATGTTCGCTAATTTTCTAAATATCACAGGCATTTGAATTTATCTATACGTAATTTTTATATACCATTTTTATTTTATAAAATAAAATTCTCACTGTTAGACACTAATAAACTGTTATTTCACTGATCCTGAAAATTTCACTTGACGTTTCTGCCTGTTGTTATGTTAGAACTCACGTCAGCAACCTTTTATTTTATTAGAGCACTGTAAACATTCAATTGATTCATGATACTACGAAATGTAATGTTTTATCTTCCACGGTAGACTCGAATGATACTAAAAGCCCTTGTAGTTATCTAAAGTGAGTTTCAGTATAAGAAGATATATCCATTTACTTCGAGTTAAAAATCTATCTCTTTGTATCAATCGAAATACGACAGACATCAAGATACACAGATACTTTAAAAGACTTCTATTTCAGTATAAAGAAGTAATCTTCAGGTAAAAGGCTTTGATGTCAGTAAAGCACATCAACGCTAATAAGTAAATTATTAGTAATTTACGTAAAATTAATTATATGCACTTTTTTATGTGCTAAAACACCTACTTTCAACTAAAAAATTAAGTTTTTTATTATGTTTTCTAATCTACGTTACTGATTTAATGTCTTTGCAGTAAATTATAAAAAAAAAACGAAATTCTTCTTTCTCCTAGTTTACTCCCACCAACATTTCTTTTGCTGTCAGATCATTCTTTATTATATTTTTATTAATTTTATAAATTGAAAGAGATAATAAAACTGTCAATAAGTATTTATATTTCCGAAATATTCAATTTTTTCTATTTTATATTTAAAGGCATATCCAATTTTTTTTTGAGGATTGGAAACGTACTAGAATACTCTACTCCATGAAAGTAAAATAGAATAAAAATATAAATTAAAACATTAAAACCCCACCGAGTTGTTCTATTGGTTTAAAAGTTATTTCGAAGTTGAGAGTTCGTAGGTTCAAATGCCAGTAAACCAGACAGTTTTTATATTCGGATTTGAATACTAGATCGTAGAAACCGATGTTTTTTTGGTGGTTAGGGTTCAATTAATCACACATTTCATGAATGATAGGCTTATTATTTTAAAGACTGCACGTTTACCGGTACATTTACAAATACATTCCAGTCGCTAATGACTTTAATTGTTGATGCGACTGTAAATAATAGATATTTAAAAAAAGAAATAATAAAATTATTATTTTTATAAAATTTTAAAACTCATTTTTATAATAAATTGAAAAAATTGGTTTTTTTAATATGAAAAATCTTATTCAATATTTATTGTAACTTTAAAATTTAAAATAAACATTCCCAAATTCAAATTGCGTTACATTAAAACACAGTTACTGAATTAGCAATTATTGTTTTGTTTTTCTATTTTCTTTTTTAAAATCCTCTTTTGACTGAGTTAAAAATACAAATCCACAGTTTTTAATATAGATGAGTACATTGCATTATCATTTACTGAATTTATTAAGACAGGGACTAATGTAAAATACGCTTGAAGCAAAAGTGGTATTGTTAGAGTAGCTCTTTCTTAAAGTAAGTATATGCATAATATTGCGTGAAAATTGCATTTTCAAGTTATTCTACTCGAATATCTTGTGTTTTAAAGTATTTGATGGTAGTGATTGGCCATTTAATCTCTATGGTCAGACCTGAATTTCTACGACGGTTAGCGAGTCTCAAGCTGAGGCAGATCACTGTAATTGGTCCGTAATCGGCTCCCCATTCTTTGGTGAGTTGACTGGACCGAATAGAGCGACCATTCGGGAGGGTTGTACTTCTTCACTATGCCGGGTCTTCAATCAACGACAAGGTATAACTCCCTTATCACTGAATTCCTTGACGATTTCTTCGGTACAGTTCAGCAAGTCTCTGCACACAACTTCACCATTCGACGTATTTAGTGAACACTAAATACGTGATACTTCAACTTCTAAGACTCCAGTTTTCTATGACTTTAACAACCGTGAGGAATGTACGTCAGTAACCGTTTGAACGAACAGTCCTGCTACACAGTCTTCCTTACATCCTTTACCGGTCCACCAGCAGCTTCCGTGATGCCTCGGGCTATCATGAAAGGACTTCTTTTGGTAAAAATCTCCGTATTTTCTCTTAATTACCAAACGAATCTGTGTTACAGCTATGCATTTTTGTCGAAACTTGGTTCGATCAGTCTTCTTGATTAAAAAAAATCTCTTCTTTGTCGCTAAATTCGACACTCTTCCTCCTCTTCGCCTGCGAAGATAGTGTCTCTTCAGGATGATGATTTTTCAGTCTCTGCGGATGTTGTGGAAGTTGAAAAATCCATAACCTAAATTTTTTCAGTCGACATGTCACAAGGTGCGGGCAAAGAGACCGTTAGGTGTGCCCCGGATCATATCCTACCTGGATCCCCCAGTCCGCCGCCTCCCACAAATTTAACCCAGGCCGGGGAGTCAGGTACTGCCTGACCGACAATACCGACATCTTAGGGTTCGCACGTAGCAGTAACAGCTCAGATACCCGTAGCCATGGGACAATCCCTGCCAAGGGCCGAAGCGACTGACTCACACTGGATGGCGCAAGACTTCGACAGAACTAGCTCGCAGGAGCTCACCCTGAACCCGGCTCCGCAACAGAGAAGAGGGATGGGCACTGATCTTCCGCACTCCGTCGTAAAGCAGATCACGGTCATACCTCCCACTCCCGCTACAAACAGCGAAACCGAAAACCACAACCGCAACCAACTCGGACAGTACTCCCGTACTCCAAGAGGAGCTCCTGAACAAGACCATTCCTCGTTGGCAAAAATAAGTGAAGGTACCGAAGTACCACGTCGTTGCCCGCCCCGGACGTGTGCACAGATCTCGTTGCACGAACGTGGGGTTTGATTTATCTGGATATTTATCGTTATCATTATCGTTACTAAACGTTTAGTAATAATAATAATAATATTATTATTATGCCATCTCACTGTGCTACTTCTGTAGTTAATGCGGTTAGGAGGAATGGCAACATGACACGAGTGCGGAGTTTTGATACTAGTTGTATTCAGGATGCAGTGAGGTTCTCCGGAAACGCTTCGCATGTGGATTTCGAAAATGCTGAGGGGCTTACTTCTGCTACAGTTGACGCTGTAAATAAATCCGCTAACCCCTTGAATGGTGTTTTGACTGCAGCCTCCCATGATGTGGCTAAGAAAACTGTTTGGACTATTGTTGGCTCTGAGAAGCGTAAAGGCCCCAAAGTGAAGTCTTTTCTTGAGGGTTCCATTGCTCCGTCTAACCCTAAGAAAAGGGTGAGGTCTCAAAATGCTGTTTTTGGGAAAGGCGACGTATGCTGCGATTTAGTTAAACCCAAGACTCTTTTTGTTTCGAGGTTTAACTCTTCAACTGGGGTTGGTGATGTCACCAAGTTGCTTGGGAAACACAACATCTTCGGTGTATTCGTCTGAAGACTAGGTACGATTCGTATAGCTCGTTTCGAATTGAAGTTTTTGCTTCGGATTTTGACAGCTTAGTTGGTCCGGAAATCTGGCCTGTTGGTATGCTGTTGGCTCCATTTTATGGTCCGTTGAGGCCTGATGCAGTGTTTGTAGAAAAAGGTTCACGGGAGGATGGATTGCAGCTCGGTAGCGATGGATAAATTGAGGATGATCTACCAGAATGTTCGCGGTTTGAGGACTAAGCAGGATGAAATTTTTGCGTCCTTGATTGATTTTCACTTCGACGTGGTTGCCTTGACTGAGACTTGGCTTAGCGATGAGCACTGTGATGTCAATCTGTTTCCAGACTGTTACCATGTTTTTCGGGCTGACCGGGATTATGCTGCTTCTTTACTTCAGCGTGGTGGTGGTGGTTCGGCTATTCTTGTAAAATCAAGCATTAGGTGTACGAGGAGGAAGGACCTCGAGACGTTTCCTGAAGCTGTGTGGGTTGAGCTGATTCAACCAGGCATGAAGAATTTGTTGGTTTGTGTTATGTATGTTGCTCCGTTTTTCGCTTCAAGTCTCCTCGACCAATATTTTGATTTTTTGTATAGGCACGTAGATATTTTAAGATTTGATATTTGTATTGTAGACGATTTTAATGTATCTGGAGTGTGCTGGTCTACTAGAAGTCTTCCTGCAAATATTGGGTTTCATGCTGAATGTAAGGCACGATTGGTTTTTGATTTTATTGACATGATGAACTTGGACCTTTTTACACACGAAACAACGGTTCCTTCCTTCTGCAATAATGGTTTGGATTTAATTTTGACTAACTGCAGGATTTTCACTAGAGGTGTTGAGGCTCTTGTTTGCCCTGATAAGTTCCATCCTCCATTTGAAATTGGGTTCCTTGAAGTCGCAACCGTTGATGTGGCGGAAGCGGGCCTGGTTTTTCGCTATGATCGTGGTGACTATCGTGCGTTGTATGACGATGTGAGGTTTGCTGATTGGTGTAATATTCTCTTAACCGTCGATTTGGAAGAATCGGTTCTGGGTTTACAGAAAATAATTACTGCAGCGATTGATAAGCATGTTCCTGCATTTCGTCCTAAGTCAACCAAATTTCCACCTTGGTTCAATAGGAACATTGTTAATCTTCTCAAGAGGAAGAAGGCTGCTCATCGCAGGTTTAAATCTTCTGGTCTGCCGGATGATTATTTCTTATTTTCTCGGCTGCGTAGAGATGTTAAGTATGTGATAGCGGATGCCAGAGTGGTTTGGACTCGGAAGTGTGAATCTGACCTTTGTTCTAATCCGAGGAATTTTTGAAAACATATTTGTCGACAGAAGTCTAACTATGTGAGGTCTCCAGCCCCTATTGTCGGTGGATGGACTATTTCTGATCCTCGGTTGAGTTGTCAGCATTTTGGTGAATATTTTCAATCAGTATACCAGGACTTTCCTACGCAGACTACGTCTGGTAGCGCCTGTATCAACAACCATCAGATTCTTGACATACCGATGGTTTCATCTTCTGACGTATCCAGTCCTATAAACATTCTTAACGCTAGATCGGCGGTCGGCTTGGCTCGGATTCCTGCGTTTGTTATCAAAGGTTTAAATGAGATTGTTTCTGCTATCCTGGCTTCCCTGTTTAATTGGAGCTTGTCGTCTTCTTCTTTTCCTTCCCTATGGAAACACGCAGTTACTACTCCTGTACCTAAGCCTGGTGTCCCTTCTCTGGATAATTTCAGACCTATTTCTATCCTCGGTACCTTTTCCAAAGTCTTCGAGAGGATTCTATTTGGACATATTTATGACCATGTTCTCCCGATGTTATCGTCATTTTAGCATGGATTTATTAAAGGTCGTTCACCAGCTTCTAATTTGGCCGCCTTTTTGCAGGATTCAGTTAATGCAATTGAGCGTAGGGGTCAAGTAGATGTGATATATTTTGATTTTACCAAAGCTTTTGACAAGATGCCCCATCATTTGTTGTTATCAAAGACCAAGGGCTTCGGCTTCAGCGATCGTTTTGATGATTGGCTGTCCTCTTATCTTCGTGAAAGGCGTTTTTCGGTGCGTTTTGGTGGACAGATGTCTGAGGAATCCTTCTTGGCTAAGTCTGGAGTGCCCCAAGGCTCTGTTTTGGGTCCCCTTCTTTTTATTATTTTTATAAATGATATCCGGGATCTTTTGACGTGCAATTTTCAGATGTTTGCGGATGACGTCAAAATATATTGTCTGATCAGCAATAATATGGATCACCTGTTGCTACAATTGAATATTAACAAGGTTGTTGAGTGGGCTGACCGCAGTTGTATACCCTTGAATTTTCGAAGGACCAAACATTTGACCTTGTCTCGTAAGATGTCGAGCTCTGTTTTCAGCTATAAGATTGGTACGCACGTTATTATCGCTGAGACATTGGTTGAGGACCTCGGGATTTTATTTGACACGAAGTTGTATTTTCACGAATATGTTGCTCGGGTTGTCAATATAGCACGCCGGGACCTTGGTCTTGTCCTTTGGATTTGTGGACGGTTTAACAATATTTCCACTTGTAACTTGCTGTACAAATCTTTGGTGAGGAGTCGATTGGAGTACTCGACCGTGGTGTGGAATAGTATACGAGTTTTGCCTTTAATCTTATTAAGGGTGTTCAGAATAGGTTATTGAACTGGATGCGTTTTAAGTTTAGAGATTATTTTGTTGGCGCCAGTAGGGAGGATATGTTTAGGCGATTAGATCTTTCCAGGTTATCTGATAGAAGAACGTACTTTGACTTGGTTTTCTTTTATAAAGCTCTGCACAATAAACTTCCGACGCGTTGCCATATTGTCTTGCGAAACCAGGTCAGGTCAGTGAGTTCTTTTAGGCAATTTGTGACACCGGTTGGTTCCACCGTGTCTCCGATTGAGCGGTGTACCAGTGTAGCAGTGGAGCTCCAGGATAACCTAAGCTTTTGGGAGGATGAGACAACCTTCATTAACAATTTGAAAGGGTTACGTGGAGATGGATTATTGTCCTTGATGTAATGCTCACTTTCATGATTTTAAAATTGTTGTTGTTTTTTTAAGGATTATTGCTTATAACTTGTTTTATTTGGAATGTATTAGTAATATTGTGTTTTTGTTTTTGTATGTTTTCATCTATGTGTTTTAATTATCACTCCATAGCTACCGTTTTTAAAGTTCTAATTATTATTTTTTTGTATTGGACTGTATAATTGTTATTATTATTATTATTATTATTGTGTTTTGGATATTGTATTTTTAATTTATATGTGGGTTGTTGACTTGTGGCAGTTCTTTTGTAATTTTATGTGATATTGTGCAACACACAAAGGTTTTGTGTAACTGTTCTGTTGCACAAACAAAGCAAATACACAAATAAACAAATTATTCAACGTTTAAATAAATCAAAAAGTTTCGAAAAATTTTAGAAATCTTTATTTTTAAATTTTCATCGTATTCCTCATCCCCAAAATTGCTCCCTAAGTATTTTTTTTGTGGTCGCTTTCACCACTACTACTATGCTAAGGAAGACATTAAAAAATTTCGGTTAAAAATATGTTGTAGATAAAAAGATAGCTTTTTCGATTTTCGGGGTAAGGGAATTTAGGAATAATGTTTTTAGTGGTATGATAAGCATGTAGCTTAATGTAGTGGGATTTTGTTTAAAAAATTTTTAGAAAGTTAACTTATTACTTTCCTTCTTGCAGCTAGAGCTACGATGCCAGGAAAGGAAAAGCCTTCTCTATTATTTGACGATCTCTATCGATTACATTATAATTTATATTGCTTTAACATAAATTAAATTTCTTATGGAGTTTTTAATGAGGAACACTTCAATCGTGTGATAAATTAATCGTGCATTTTTATGAATATTTTTTTATCCATTAAAAGTATAATATTTAAGTGTGTTAGTAAGAAAGGTGGTAAAATAAGCAGTTTTATATTTATTACAAGTATTGATCGCTGTACATTTTATACGAATACTCCAATTTTCGATAACATGATTTTGCACCATGTTTTAATAAAGTTATGTAGAGTGAAAGCCCTCTTTCTACCTTTGTAATTGTAGATGATAAATGTAACTTAAGTAATTTGATTAATTTCATGAAACTAGGAAGAATGAATATGTGCTGATTAAAGTTGTTTCATAGCATCCCCATAAGACCAATACATTGCACTATATAACTCGTTACGAAAGACTGTATTCCCCGTATTTATGTTGTCACTAAACATCAGTAACGGTACTCTAAATGTTAAGTAGTTCCAACCGTAAATGAAATAGTGAGTTAATAAATAAAAAAAAATGATTATTAAAAAGAGAAAACCTATTACGCCAACTCTCGTCTCAGATTTTAATTAATTTTGTTACTTCTAACATCTTTTTCTCAAATATTATTGATGGAGTTTACTCCATAAATTATTTAATTTTTTAATTACCTTTTACATCCTAGCATGATAACGGAATTCGTTAGAAGTTCGTCGATAATAGGCAACGAACTACGTTTACATGATCTAAACATGATCTAAATAAACAGTGAAATGAAATGGCGAAAAAATAAAATAAGCGTGAAAAAATTATATTTCAGTTTAATTAGATTAGTAATAAAGAATACTTTCCAAAAATACCTCAAATATTGTTAGCCAACGTTTTTTTTCCCATCTGAACCACGGGATTCGAATATGTCATTTTATGCATTTTTTTAAATGTACCTTTACGAATCGCGCCGCTTGATAGCAGTACTTGTACTAGATAGCGTACAAAAACTTGCTAATGTACTGGAAAAAATGAAATTTAAAAGAAAATACACGGAAGCTTGCTTTAATGGTATTATGTAGATGAAAGTACTGAAATGAAACAATTTTTTTTATTCTCATCACTTCTTTATAAAAAAATTAAAGTATTAGTTTACAAGAGATTAATACTATTTTTATTAAATAAATTCGATTGGTAAAATCGAATTTAACGATAAAAATCGAGGGTATACTTAACGAAGTAGTATTTGCAATATTATATCACGGATTTTCGATTCGTAAAGGTCATTATACTAGTTTTATTAAAAAAGGAAAAATATTGTATGAATCGAATGATATGAATATCAACAAAAAGATTGGCCGAGAAATAAAATTTTTTTGTTCTAGAAAGATAAATGTTATGAATTCATAACAATCAGTAATTAATAAAATATAAAAGAATCTAACAAAACACAGTGATATCCAAAATAATTACAATGAAATTATAAAACGTACGGTAAGAGTCTCGCAGATATCATTTCTTCCGCTCAAAGACAAAAATGTCTGTAAAATAAATAAAACTGTTTTTAACAAAAGATACTGACATCAGAAAAGGTAAGACACTACATTTATATTATCAAAATTATTATTAATTTAGAATTTTCTTTAAAAAAAAAATACATGTTAAATATATGTAATAGACAATAGATATACAATAACAGATAATAAAAAATTTTTTAGCGTTCCATATAATAAGAAAAAAAAATTGTTACAAAACTCTTACCGGCCCAATTTCATTTATTAAATAATGAATAATACGTACATAGCAAATTTACAGAAATAATACAATTCTTATTATTATTCGTTGTTTAATAAATGAAATTAAGAGTAAGAAATTAAGGTAAGAGTTCTGAAATAAATTTTTTTTTTTCTTATTATATGGAACGCTTAAACTTTGTTTATTATCTATTATTGTATATCTATTTTCTATTACATATATTTAACATTTATACTTTTTAAAAGAAAATTCTAAATTAATAACAGATTCTGATAATAGAAATGTAGTTACTTACCTTTTTTGATATCAGTAACTTTGTTAAACATTGTTTTATTTATATTACAGAAATTATTGTTTTTTGAGCAGAAGAAATGATATATGTAAGACTCTAACCAGTTTACAATTTCATTGTAATTTTTTTGGAGAGAAATAACTATTTATGAAGTAAAACATTTGTACTTTATTTGAATAATTGTCAAATATTAAATTAATAGATTAAATAATAATCGAAAGAGGAAAATATAAATTGTCGATAATATTGTTCTTTTGAAAGAGATCATATTAATTTACAAGTTCTTTATGGCGTGAATTATTCTTAGGAAAAAATGTTTAGTTTGAAAATAAATAATGATAAAACAAAGCTAAAGAAATGAGAGAGAAAAGAGGATAATGAGAAATTAAATATTCAAATAGTGGAACGTAGAAGACAGAAATTGCATAAATTCTGTTTTACAGGTAGTAAAATTTCAAAGAATAAAATGTGGAAGATATAAAAAGAAGAAAGGAACAAGAATAGAGAGCCTTCATACACAAAAGAAGATAGCTAGTATTAAACACCTATGAATAAAATATTAATGAATATATATAATAATATAGTACGAATAAATAATGAAAATTTTTCTGTTTAGTGAAGTACTAAACAGAAAATATTATAGGAAAAGCTGAAAGGAAAAATATAAGGTTATTAAAATGTAGTGTTATTGATGAACATTGAAAATAAGGTGGGTTTGTGAAAAACTAAATTAAGATAAATAGTAGAGAAGAGATATTTTGTATAGAATCTTGCTTGTAAAGAGATGAATTAGGTTTGTTGGTCATACATTAAGATTTTAACACTAACCTCTTTTTTCAATAGGGCATGGGAAACGTTTTGTAGGTTGATCATATCGTCTCAAACACCATGATAGTGCGGGACTCACCCTTGGGGGCCTACCCAATAAAAACCTCTCTACAACACGGGATGATGGCCAGCCTTACGGTACTATCGCAGTACCTTACCGTACCCTACAGTGCATCATGTGTCTCGCCACCATCCCTTCGCTGTTCTCACGCCTCAAATCCATCGGGGTCCTACAGCCTCTTCCAAGGGGGAACTCAGAGGGAATTATTCACTCCTGGACTTCTTCCACAACTTTGTTCGGATGATCTTAATCAATATCGCGGATACCAAGCACCACGATCGTTAGGTATGCAGCATAGTCCTAATGATGTTCTCTGGGATAAAAACACCGAATTCTTTCCTGCATGCTTCCCTATGCTGCAGGAAACGGTCGCTCATGAACACTCTGTGTTCTGATATCTTCGTCTCAGCAATAATCACATTCCGAGGAGGATCTCAGCGTCCGCGCTTATAAGTACGTCTTAAAACATTCGTGGCCAATAAGGAACTACGTCAACTTGTCCCCACTTTCCCGTGTTTTCGGTACATCCATTTCTGAAGGTTCGAGATCAGTCTGTAAATCCATCTCTTTCGTCAACAGATCCCATCTTTTCTTTCACCTGTGTAAAAGCAATGCTTTTGCATCTGTCATACTCGCTTTCCTCTACATCAATTCCCTCTTCCAAACGAGAACGTCCATGGGTGCACGTCCGGCTACTACGACGGCGGCATCGTCATAAATGCTCCTGTACCGGAAGCATACCAGAAAATAGTGTGCTCTGTTTAAGGGCAGACAGCTCTACCTTTTCCCACGCGACGGACCAGACCGGTTTACAAAACATGTCAAAAACCTTCAAGAACATAACCTGGGAAAAACCCTCTCTTCGATATGCGATTACCTCCGATGTTGTTAATCGGTTTTGTCCAATACTTCTACTGCTTGTCTATGATAGATGGCGTTCTTATTTATCCATACGCATAGGGTGGATATCATGGTTCCGAGTCTAAACGAAATCAGGTTCAGCTTACGCCTATACCATATTACGAACATTTAGATCTTCTCCGACGGAAACTAAAGCCCAATCTCCAGTAAAGATGAGACAATAATATTTATCGCCTAGTTCACAGTTTCCATCACCTCCCGTTCCAAATTCGCATCGCAACGAGTGCCAAGTCATTAGTAACCCCGGTCGGGACTGCCCCATTGAGATTGGACTTCGTTATACGGGCTATTCCACAGCTATCAAACGCCTTGTGATCGATTTGGCCTTCAGAATGGAGTTTATGACTCTAGACTCTAGCCATATACAGTTGTCTTAGCCTGATGTACCCCAAACTGGAAGTAAGTAAGATCGCCCAATATCTCCAGCTCTTAATTAAGCCAGTTAACCAGCATCTTCTTGAAAGGCTTACTCAGGTAATTAGGCAAGCAGATCGGCCTAAAGGATGCTGAAGTGTTGCCTTGCCTTCCCTCCTTAACTGAAGCACAAATCGAGGGAATCTCTAGGATTCTCGGAGCTACAGCTATCAATCGGAGCGATTTCTTCTCAGTTCATCTCGCCGCATCAAAGAAAGTGTCTCCATTCAACTCAATAAAATGTCCTGTCGAGGAACAAATTTTTTGTAAAAATGTTGAAGCCGTCTACCCGAATATGCTCGTTGGAGGCCATTGCCGATTTCTCTCCACGTCTGCCGTTTGGTCCTGGAAATCTCATAATTCAAATCCAGACTAGTCTTTTTGCGCTTGTCCAACCAACAGGTACGAAATTCGAACCATCTCTCCTATTATATAGTCTTAATGTGGTCCAATACAATAATCCTAATGTGAAAGTCACATTAGCTCCCGCGACATATCTTTACGGTCTGGGGGAGCGATTCAACATGGAGTTGCCTTTTCTTTTGACATGGATCTGCATCTCGTCGTTTCTATCTTTTCTGATAGACAGGATGTCTTTCGTCTCTTTATCGGGGACCTTCTATTTACCGCAAGACTTATTAAATATTTATTTAAGTCATTTTAAAATTAACTGGCTGTAGATATTTGTTCGTCAACAATAAAAATTTATGAGACTCATCGGCTCTAGTCTAGTGGTCTAGTGGTAAAATTGTCATTATAAATCAATTGTTTAACAACTGATCTGAGTTCAAATTCTAGTAAAATTAAGTTACTTTTATAATGATTTGAATAGTAGACAGTGGTACTAGTTAACTTTGATGGTTGGCATTCAATTACTCATACATCTCAGGACTGATCGGCCTGAGTCTATACAAGACTACACCTTATGTACATGTCGTCTTCATCTCGTTAGGCCATGGGGTAGCTTATTGCTCAAAAGCCGAAGAGATTGCTACGTACACAATATGAGTAGAAAAAAAATTATTGATGATTATTAGAATTAGTGCTTTATACCTTAAAAATTGACTCTCGTTTGTTTTGTCATGGAAAATAACTAAAAATATCTTAATATGTGAAATCCTAAAACCTTTTGTACTAAAGTATGAAACTGCTGTGATTAAATCCAAAAAGAATTAGTATTTATTTTTTAATATGTACAAGGCTACACATCATAAATATCATTCTCATCTCATTGGGTCATGGGAGGAGGGTTGCTTATTATTCACTACATGAAGAGATTGCAACCCACATATTAAGAAATAAATATAAAATCTATTTCTATTCAAAAATAAAAGGAGTATTTTTTAAATTATGTTACTAAATATGTAATAAACCAGATTAATTAAAATTATAGTATAATTTGACAATTATATTAATCTAATGCCCAGAAAAATTAATAAACAAATTCATAAATTAATTAATTTCTATTGTTAATTAATTTTCTCCAGGACAAATTCATTCTTTCAGTATTAATAATTTTATTAAATTTTATCTATATTATTAACCATATCTCTTTCTCTCTTACATGGTAATAATTATTACAATAGACGAAGGTATTCTTTGGGTAAATAATATTTTTAATTATATATTTATATTAAATACATTTTAATTATATTTATTATAATTTTATATTATCTTTTAAATTTAATCAAAAATTACACGTAAAACCACGTTAATAAAAGGATTGTACCAGAATTACTTGCCAAGAAATCTGTTTTGTTTTATTGCCATTAAAAAAATATTTACGAAAATTTAAAATTATATTTGATGTGGAGTGTATTTATAAAAAAATTCACAAAGTACAAGTTATTTTGAGTAAACACCTTTGCTGACAGTAATTACAAAACAGAAGATTTTGAAGTACATCCATATTTACACTTTCAAATACTTAATTAAACTCTATTGTAAACGGTTATTGAAATAAATTTGTAAATTATAAAACTAGATAACAGGAAAAAAATTTAAATAATATCTGAAACTAGATAGCCGATGATGGAGATAATGATAATGTTCATGATGGTGCTGGTGACATTGGCGTTGACGATGCAGTGGCGGTACCGGTTGTGATGATGATGATGACGATGCTGATGATGATAATAAATATTGATAATTCTTTTTTTAATTTATTTGATTTTTTTTATCTACTTCTTTCCACGTGATTATTGATGTCCTTTTAAAAATCGAAACGGTATATTTTTAATTTAAAGTAAAACTTTCTGTAAACGGTTTTTGAGCGTAACTTAGTTTTCAAATTTATAAAGTAGATGAATTGCTCTAAACTAAATATGTTTTAAGCATAATTTAGATTTTCGTTTAAACAAACGAAAATCGATGTGTTTATTATTAATTTGAAAATAAATATTTTAATAAACTATGAATTAAGTTACAAAAATTCCATTTTTTTAAGATTAAATATTTTTTTTGCAAAATATTTTAAGAACAATTTTAGAGCCTCAAGCGGGACAATAAACTTGGCCTGGTACAGTGGAAGAGGCCAACCAGACATATTTCACTGTCACGGACATGGCTTCGCAGACAAATTGACGGCGGGCCAAGTCCTTGAAATGAACCTTGGTCTTACTGATTAAGCCCTAATAATTAACTCGGCGACTGGGGACCGTGAGGTGGCCTCCATCGTCTGCCGGTTAGTTCCTCAGGTGATGAAGGTTGGGCACAGTCGGGCGTTATGTTTTTTAGGACTATCAGGGCGAGTTGGACAACTTTTGTGCCGCACAGTTGAATATGTCAGTCGGCGGGTAGAGAAGAAACACATCGTACACCTGTTAGTGTCAATGCAGAAGGATGTTGACAGGAAACGGCCGGTAGGCCCGCCGACGACAACAGTGGTTATTAAAGAGGAGGGATAATTTACGCTCAATGAAAGGTGCTGTCTCGCGAGGTGAAGTTGTGGTCCTCTCCGCGCGTAAGGAACAGAAACAAGAGAAGGTTGAGGGCATCACTAAGGCTCTGATAGGGAGGGCTGGTAGGAGGGTCTACGTCCTTGTTAAGAATGTAGATGTACTCGCCACTCAGAATGAGTTCATTACGGAATTTCGGTAAATCACGGGGGAGTCTGTGTCGATGGAAGTTATGTCTATGCAACCAGCCTATGGTGCGACGCAGGTGGTCATTGTGGCTGTGCCGCGCAACCTTGCGGATAAATTATTAGCTGATGGATGTATCCGTATTGGATTGGTGGTTTGTAAGGGTTTATGATACGTTCATTTGATGACCTTGTTTTTCGCTGCTGGAAGTAAAGCCACAGGACCAATTCGTGTACCGGGACAGATCGAAGTTGCCACTGTTTCACCTGTAGTGAAGCCGGTCATCTACGGAAGGATTGCCGGTGAGAGGCTCGCTATCCTTCCTGTCAGCTGCATGGACATACATCCAGAGGTAGAGGATGCAAGGCTTCACCTGCAACATGAAGATGCGGCGCCTGCTCGGTGCTGATGTGTGTCTGTGGGGGACGGCCCCGTCCAGGAGCCTCCCACCAATCGATGATTGGAGGGGGACCCCTTTGGGGTCCTCTTATTAGAGGCGTGGCATGTACTGCAAGACCGAGTCCCGGATACCTGGGTGAGACCTTGTGTTTTCCCAAGGTAGTTTGAGGCGAAGACTTGGAGCTACGCGTAGATGCTTGTTAGGTGCTGGCTCCGGGGGACGAGGTAAATGAAGATAACCAAAAATAATTATTATTTCGAGTAATTTTTGTTTAAATTTGTAAAAATTTATTAAAAATAATCAGCTCCGAATAGAATTAATTATTTAACATTTATTTATCACGAAATATTTATTCTCTGAAGAAAGGTTTCTTTTTTTCATTTTATCTGGTGGTAAAGAATGTTGTTTGGAAGAAAAACATTAATGAAGTATAAATCTGTGTTCTGCTTCATTTTATAGTGTTACGTCCGACTTTTGCAGTACACTATCTTTATTATCTGCATCATTGCAGATGCACTGCAGTTGCAACTCAATGAAAATTATATTCTTTATTCTCATTTATTATGTCTGCAAATGAAAAAAAGATTTAATGTCTTCATTTTTCTTTGGTTTCGTTTATTATTGTAGTCTGGAGTATTATTTTACTGTATACATCAAGATTATTGTACATTTTATTCGAGGAAGCAAAGCATTTATAATAAAACGACTGGAATATTACAGATATATATTTAAATATCGTGTATGTACGTGTAAGTATTTACTGGAGGCCAATAACCATATATTATATAGAATGATTTGTCTAATGTTTAAATTATAGAAAAAAAAACGATTTTTTTATGAAATGTTTTCCTAATAAATATCACACAACTAGCAAAAGATTATTTTTGATTTAAGTATATATCTTTCCTACGCCTTTCTTGATTTATATAATTTGTCATCAAAAGAAATGTTACCTAAAAATATATTTTATTATATTTAAGAACTACCTGTGTTGAATTGAAGCAAAGTATATAACAAATTGCATTATTACAGAAAGGGGATATGATAATTTGTTGATTTAAATTACATTCCCGTTTTACTTTCCCGTCTAGATAGCACTATAGCTCTAGAAGGGAAAGTATTGTAATCGGTCCAATTAGGGGATATGCGGTTTTCACCGGATCTTGTGTGTGCGTGCGCGCGCGCGCGTGCGCTCGCGCAAGTGTGTGTTCAGTGGTTGCCGTTAAATCACCTTATATTTCCAGAATTACCGGACCGATTTTGACCAAACTTGGGTCAAATTACTTCGATACAAAGAGCATTGATACTACTTAATTTTCAACTTCAAGATCAAGGAGGTGAGGCTGTAGAGCAACGCCAAACTCAGTATCTCGAGATTTCGCCTTAAGATCATATTTTTCTTAAGGACATTTGTAACAATTAAAAATAACAATATCTGCTTTTCCAAATAAATTTATTTGGAAAAATAAATTTTTCAAAAATCGCACCGCAACCACAAAAAATTGCTATGTTGTGATGTCACAGGTGAGAGGTAGAATTAAATAAATGAATAATAATTAATGTGCGAAAAAGTACCTCTGACTGGCTGGGTCTCGAACTCGATCGCCGAGTTGACTTGGTACCTGGTGCGTTAAGCATCGCGGCTACACCAGTCTGCCGACCATACGAGCGAAATTTATTTTATGTAAGATGTGAATATTCATTATTTTAGTTAGTACCGATCGTCGCCGCTAATATCGCTATACCCGCACGTATTAAATACGGTATGCGCTCGCGCTTTAGTTAGAATCATTGAATTAAACGAAAAAAATATTATATTTAAATTAAATGATAATTATTTTAAATAATGTTGTGTTTGTAGCCGTACATCAGAAACAACCCACAAGCTGAGTTGTCAACTTTTTTTTTAATGAATGTACATAAATAAATGCGACATATTTAAGATATAATAAGTACATGAGAGTCGTTTCCTTTGAGCCTAATAACGTTCATTATACAGTCAGTTCCTGTACTGAACACAGTAGACATCAATTAAATATATATAGAATTAAATTTGCCTCTCAAATATGGTTTTAAGAATTAAATATATTCTAAGCCTACTCAGAAACAAAACAATATATTTGGTTCAATAAATAAAAAAACAGGAATCCACTTCATTAATTGCTTTACCTAGCAGATTAAACCTGTTTTGGGATGATTATTACTTTATTAATGGTTGTGTAATTTTCCAGAAAAGTGTCTTTGTCTCATGTCAAGCAGCCGTATCATGTCAATTATCCGACGACCTCTGCTTCAAATGTTGGAATCCAGGCCTCAGGACAAAATACTCTTCTGACGCAGACAGAAACGGCCACACTGTTTTACATGTAGTAAGGCTGGCCATATACGCAAGAACTGCCAGCAGACCCTCAGTGCTTATCCTGCAAGTCACATGGTCATGCGCCCGAGGGTCGAGGATGTAAGATGGCTCTATCGGCATCTTGAACTACTGCTTCGTAAGAACATCGTGGTATCTATGAGAGACAGCCCCATCCGAGAGGGGGTGGTCTCCCGCTTACAATGATTGGGTGGGGACTCCCTTGCAGTACCGTTGGGGGGAAATTAAGACCTAGTCCCGGTGGTGGATCCTTTCGGGGGTTTCCCATTAGAGGCAAGGCATAAAGATCGAGTCCCAGCGGGGGGGTCCTTTGAGGTCCCCTCAATTAGAAGCACGCGCCTAAAAGACCGAGTCCCGGATATCTGGCGGGAACTCTGTTCCCAACTAGGTAGTTAGAGGCTACGGCACTCCTCGGAGCCGAGTTTATGTTTAGTTCCGAATCCGATTTCGGGGAGCCGTGAATAAAAGGAGGAAAAAGTAGTAGCCGTATCTAATACTCAGACGTCTCTTACTGTGTAAGTTACAAAATTACATTTCTGTTTGTTATTGTTTAACTTTGATAATTTTGGTTATCATATTTTAACAAATATTCCAAAAAGAAAAAATAATATATATATATAAACTGTTAAGAAAAAAAATCGAGGGAATATGAATTACATGTTAATCAACAAATGATGTTTTATTTTGGTGAATAAAAGAAAGTTGAAATTACTAAAAATTAGCCTTTAAATATTATAAAATTATCGGTTCAATATGAAATCTGTTTTTATAAGAAAATTTAAAACACAACGTAACCTAAGTTGATATTTACCATTATTTTCTATTAATACTTTTATAGCCAATATTCTAAGGAAATATTTTCAAAACGTTGTACTTCTTTAGAAAAATTATTTTTTAATTCATTTTCATTAGGTAATGTAATTTTTATTTATTTTTAAAATTAATTTATCATCTCCCAATGATTTTTATTTAGTTCAAATACAATAATTTAATGTTTACTCATATGAAAAGTTGAAATAATTTTTTTAGAATTGTTAGTTTTATAATTTATGATATAACTTTTAAACTTTGAATAAAAACATTAAAAATAAGTTCAATTAATTCATCTATCTCCTCCTGCTGTAGAAATTAATTAATTTCATTAAGTTTCTTTTTGTAAAATAAAAAAAGAAGATTAAATAAGATTAATAATTAATTGTCATAACAATAATAATCTCCTTCTTTAATTTAATTATCGTATTAATTATCTGATAGCTAACAAATAAACAAAATAAATTAAGGAGGGGTTAGTATTTATTATTATTTTAATTTAATTTATTGTTATTAAAATTAAATCATGGTTTTTTATTTAAATTCAACATGTTTAAAATATTTATCTTAATTTTTGTACAACCCTTTTTTTTAATAAAAATCCTGTATGGATATCGTTGATACAGTGTGTGAGCCTATTGATTACTATTGCAGAAGATCTTGGGAGTAACTTTTTACAAGTACAAGGTCTCTCTCTCTCTCTCTTTTCTGTTTATCCTCTGGAACCACCGTTAGGTATTACTTCAGAGGATGATATGTATGAGTGTAAATGAAGTGTAGTCTTGTACAGTCACAGTTCGACCGTTCCTGAGATGTGTGGAATTGAAACCCAACCACCAAAGAACACCGGTATCCACGATCTAGTATTCAAACGCGAATAAACGTAACTGCCTATACAATATTCATTTATAGTATTTAGCTGATTAGCTTAACTAAAATATCATTTCACTGAAAAAAATACATGAATTTTCTTCTACATATACACTTATGCTTTCATTATGACATATTTGATTATTACACACATGCTTCTTTTTTAAAATTATAGTTTTGTGTTTATTTTATTTTTTTAAGTTTATATTTTATAATAATTAAGTGAAAAAAAAAATGAATAAATTTGGCTAATAAATACAATTATGTATTTTCTAATATTATTCTTCCGAGAAAATAAATAAAAATTTTGTATCATTATAAAAATTGATAATTGTAATTACATCTGATTAACGACAAAAAAAAATCAGAAAGGTTTTCCATAGATACGATGAGTTTACGAAACAACTTTTTTTTTTAATGTATTTTTAAAATAATTTTTGAAAAATCTGGACCAAGCAGGGTAAGATGTTTTATGAAAAAGTATTTCTAAAATATCGGGCGATTCAAGAAGGACCGATTGAAAAAAGACTTCATAATTTTAAAAAAACATATAAAAATTTATTGAGATAACTTAGAGATTCAGTTGAAGTCTCATTTTATAGAAAAACATCAGGTTTGTCATCCGACATTCACTTTGGTTTGATATGGCTTCAATTTGTAATGGGACATACATCCCAGCTGACGTAGACTTCCAGACAGTAGCCAACAAGTCGGTCGTTACCTCTGCATATGCGGCGTTAATTAGAAGTCTTAGCTCAACAAGATCAGCAGACAAATATGGTGCATAATCACGATCTTTAATGCAACATCACAAGAAAGAATCTAGCGGGGTCTAATCTGGGTAGAGAGGTGGTCATGAAATTGGACCTTCATGACCAATCTACCAACCTAGGAATCCAGTATCAAGAGAATCTCGGACTTCTAAGCGGTAGTGAAGTGGTGCCCCGTATTGTTAATTGTAATTGCATCCACATAAGCATGAAAAGATAATCAGTAAAGTATGTCCAGGTAAACATAACATTTAAGGTTGCCTCCTGGAAGACGAGTCATACAATCTGGTTTGCTTAGGGCAGAAAAATCATTGAATATAGGGCTATCACTAATGTGCAGCAAAGTTTCATGAGGGTTTTCTCTGCTCTATATTCGACAGTTATGGGTATTCAGCTTGCCACTGATGTGAAACGTTGACTCATCACTAAAAATTACAATCTCAAAAAATGTATCGTTGTCTGCAATTCTATCCAATATTTACACACAAAACTGTAACCGAGCAACTTTGTTGTCATCTGTAATGGTTGAACCACGGTTACATTTTAAGGCTTTAAGTGCAATCGTTTACGTAATGCGCGCCAAACCAGTCGTTTATGGAATGCCAGACGCGTGGTACTTCGATTTAATTTCTTTCGACTTCATGTAAAGCTTTATCTGAGTTGTTCTACAGTAGCTTCAGGAACGGGTGAGCAACCTGATGATTTTGTATGTTTAACAGAAAGTCCTGTTTCAACGAAGGTTTGATGCCAAGAAAAATTACGTTAAACTGCAATGGCTAACTGAGTTCGCAAAATCACGAACCCCGCGCCTAATTATATATTTTAAATAAGTACTAGTGATTCTAAATGTTTCATCTCTTACGAGTTTATGTTGTAAATACAATGCATACCACCAGCATTGTTGCTCGCAACAATGGAATTTATTCCTATTTCCCTTAATGTTCTCAGCTCTTTCTGATCTAAGCCTTCAATTATATTACAATTACGGACTCCAGTCTGGTCTACCACGGAGAGGAGGACAGACCGTCGACTCCCACTCAGCTCCATCGCAGAGTCCCGAATGGCATTTACTTCATCACTTAAAACGACCATCGTTGAGATGGCGCTACACCTCACGGCTGCACGGCTAACCATGCCCTCGGCAATATAGACGCCCCCTCGCCGACAGCTTATTCTTTACGTAACTCCCAATATACTTCTAACTTACAGTGGTGCGATGCCAATGCGCGTACCTCCGGCCAATATAACTGTACAGGCGGTACCCTAGCCACCTGGGTACTACTCTACTTCTACCCCTTAAGCTGATCTGCTCAGTGCGAGATACTTGAGGAAGCCAGCCACTGTTGTCCATTCTACGGGTCTTCCAATTGACCCGCAGATCCAAAAAGGAATTTATTCTCTCAAGTTCTAGCGACTCTGGTACGTTCAGCCTCGTAACGGGGACAATCATAAAAGACATGGTCTGCAGTGTCATCAACTACACAATCCGGACAAAGGCCCGAATCGACCAGCTTTAACAAAAATTTAAACCAAAACACGCAACAGTATGTTCCATACCACTAAGTGTTCCATTTTTAACAACACTGGGCGCTGGAGGCCAAATTCGGTACTAATAAATTAGGTGATTCAAAACTTTATTTTTCTATGAAATGAGACCTCAACTGAATCTATAAATTATCTAAATAAAACTTTATATGCTTTAAATATGTGAAGTCCATTTTGAATCACTTGGTATAAAAGTAGAAAAATTGTTAAAGGATGAGTTATATAAGGCAATATTAAAGCCAGAACGGAATCGGTAAAGAAATTGGAAAATATTCTTCACGCTGTAGAAATGTTTCATTTGTGTAACTAAGTGAGAGAAATAACAGAGTAATTAAAATTAGTTTGCATTTTAAAATAATCTGAGAAAAAATAAAATTAGAAGTAAATTTTTATGGGCTGCACTTGCAATTGATAAAGAGGGTGATAATTACGTAGCTAAATAATTTTTAAATAACACCGTAGGGAAAAATGATTAAAAATAACAAAGTCTAAATTGAAGACATGAATAAAAATCAGATTCATGAGTTATAGGCGATTAGACTACATTTATCATGGGATGGAAGGGAAAATTCTGTAGGCAATTCAGAAGAAATATAATTTATTATTTATCATCTGTAAAATGATAAATAGCTATAAATAAATATGCCAAAAACGAAATGGAAATATCATTTATTCAATAAGGCATATCGTTTATCATTTGTAATGATTGACTCTTATTTATAAAGACAGAAACTATTACTTCCATTTCTGTGGGTAAGTAACTGGACTGGATACTAACTCATTTGTCTAATCTTTTAATTAATTATTATTAACCTTGACTTCTTTAAACGTTAAAGTTCATTATTATAAGTGTCATTAAGTTTTCTTATATATAGTATAATTTAAGCTCATTTCGTAATTAAATTTCTTTTAAAATACAAAATTAATACCGCTAAATATAATACGAAGGAGAACGTCCTGGATTTATTACTAAATTACATAAGCAATATTGTTCTGGTTTACGTTTTGAATCGACGCTTATGCTCAAACGTTTCTTATTTCTTCAGTACGTTTAACTTTTCAAGAACTGTAAAGTAAAAGATTTTATGACTGAAGAAAATTGTTGTATCTCGGTGGTGGAAAAACTTTCTATAAGTGTGCCTTCTATGAAAAGAACTTTTCATCCAAAGTATCACTTTATTCTTCCCAACAAACTTCAATATTCTTGATAACCATGCTTGGCAGCAAAGCATTAAAATTAACGAAAACATTTTCGGGAAATAGAATAACAATCTTGTATTTTTTTCTTTTTTTTGGTTTATTAAAAAATAAGTTAATAAGGTTCAGAGTTATGCAATTTCATATTCTGATCTGAATATTGTTCCAATAAAGCAATCTGTAAAAAACGTGAAGGAATGAAGAAATTTTTTACTAATAAAATTTTGGATAAAAAGAATTCACCACGTTTTTATACTTTCATATTTCTACGAAATGTATACCAGATTTTTTTACCTTCGGAAAGATTTTTTATCTGTAATAATCTTACTCACTTTATTAGAAAACTTAAATATTTTATTAAATATTTCTGAATCTCATCCGATCTTTTAAAATACTTATCTAATACTTACATGAATGAATGAATAACCCTTTATTTCCCTTGTATAAAATATAACATAAAAAGAATTACAGTATATAATTAGGAAACATAATAACTGCAAAGTATAACCTGTGCCACTGGTATGAGCCACTTTATATAATATTTCTAAAAAGGGAATATAATAATTAAAACCATTTTTTTAAAATAAATAGTCGTAAATAGAGATCTTACAAACAGAAACTTAATTATTAAAGATTGAGATCATTTAAAATGTAAACTTTTCTGAGAAAAACGACGTAAGAATAAAAAAAAATTGAATATAATAATACTACAACAAATGAACACCCGCACCCATGCATTAAATAAAAAAACATTCTAGATGTAGTAATACTAAGAAGATACAAGAATATGAAGATGAAGTAGATAGCATTTTTTTGTTGTACACATTTAAGCTTAGTATATTCTATAAATTGTAAAATCAATAAAATTATACTTGTTATGTTGTTAACACTACTTTGTAGCAATATAAAATGATACAAAATAATGCTAAATAATCTTAGTATTAAACGTTATTAAGAAAGGATTAGAAAATTAACTAATTATCTATCGTTTACCTAGTATCAAAAACCACGTTTAGAATAGTGATTCATACACATTATTTGTCATTATTAGCTCATCTATTTCTTTAAGTTTTTATATTCATTCTGCTAAACATAAATTTAGCAAGAATAAGATTTATTAGTTTAGCAGAAATATACATGAAATGTCTTCCACAAACTAATCGATCATTTCGGGGTAATATAAAGGTAATACTAGATGGCCTCAGATTATATGATAATAATAGGTCTCCGTGGCGCGAGTGATATCGTCTCGGCCTTTCATTTGGAGGTCCCAGACTCGAATCCCATCAGGCACGGCATTTTCACACACGCTACAAGTCATTCATCTCTGAAGTAAAACCTAATGGTGTTCCCGGAGGTTAAACAAACAAAAAAAAGATTATATATTAAATCACTAGTATTAAAAAGATTTATATTTTTTTCAATATATAAAACAATACTTTTGACGTAGAGCTATCGCATTGATAACATTAAATTCTCTGAATAGGTCAGGTGAAGGGTAAATTGTGGGCCTATTTAAGGCCCAAATTTATATACATTAGTTTAATTATATACTTATGACGAAGAAATTGAAGTAAATGTGTGGAATGCTGTAACCAGTTAGGATATTTTTCAAACTGTATTTACGTATTCAGTATATCGTTGGAGCTCTTTGCCGCTCTAGGTAGTAACTGAAATATTTCAATTTCAGTTTACATAATTCACAAATATAGGTTTAAACCATTAAATTTATAATATTATTTGATTTTTTCCCTGTTTAATATTCGTAAGCTAAATAAAATAATAAAAAACAAATCGGGTTAGTCTAGTGGTAAACTCGTCGTTGTAAATCAGCTGATTTCAAAGTCGAAGATCTCTGGTTCAACTCCTAATAAAGGTACTTTTAATCGGATTTGAAATAAGATCGTGGTTACCGGTGTTCTTTGTTGACCCCATGCAGCCGTAAGGTGTAGTGGCATCTCGACGATAAGGTAAGTGAAAGTAAATGTCATGCGGAACTCTGGGAAGGAGCTGAGTGGGAGTAGGTGATCTGTCCGCCTCTTCCTGGTTAAACAAACCGGAGTCCATAATGAAACCAAGACAAGAATATGGAACTGAAGTTGAGTTCACTAAGGGAATTACGAATAAATTTCATTGTTGCGAACATTTTTGGTGGTATGTTATTATTCATTTGCCTAAAATTTATATAATATTTACACAAGAATTGGCTCTATAAAACGTAGAAGTAGGCGCGGGGTTCGTGTTTCCGCGAACTTGGTTTGCTAGTTCAGAGGACAATGATGTAGGACATTCAAGATGTCGGGATGAGACATGCAGCGAAGGCAAAAAGGGATGTAAATGTCTACCGAGGCATTTACATCAGAAGCATCCCATCTAGGCGTGGCTTATTACTGTGAGATATAAAAAATTAGAGGGAGAAAGATGACTCCCGTTACCGCCCATCAGGACTAGTAACGGGGGTGGGAGAGTGTGGCTACAGGAAACGTCCACAAGGTGGGTGTCTTTCCTACGAGTTTGAGATGTTCTTTGGTGGTTGGATTTCAATTAACCACACGTCTCAGGAGTAGTTCACGTGAATTTGTATAAGATTATAAATTTACCGGTACAGTTAAATTACACTGATAAGTTACTAATGATTGTAATTGTTGATGCGATTATAAATAAAACTATTAAAAAAATATAATAGTAAAAGTTTGTGTATCTTTCACATTATTAAGTTTGTTGTTTTTTCCGAAATTATCTAGATTTTTTGGTTATATCTTCAATTAATACTCTTCACTATCGAACCAAGCTATGGCATTTGATATGGATAAAATCTAAATTGTGAAATAAATCTCAGAATCATAAAAATAATAAAAAAGTAATAATAATAATAATAAATGTTATTTTAAAGTAATATTTAATATTAATACATTTTACTCCTTACGCTTCCGATTTTTTCAGAAAAAAAATTGCATCACTTTACTGTAATATTATAAACTTAAGATATTATAAACCAAATTTAAATTCATATTAAAAATTAATCTTTAAATTCATGTTAAGAATTTATCATTAAAAAATAAAAATAAAACTGAGTTAATGTACAAAACTTTTTGTATTGTATGACGTCGGTAATGTTACCTTCTTTTATTTTTTATTTTGCATTACCACACGATCATATTTAAACACATCAACATACGTTTTAATGCAGTATAAAAGTTCCGATTTCGTTCACAATCGAATTTAAGGAATGTAAAAATTAAAATATAAGACGATGACGTTTATGCTAATTCACTCGTTGTCGATGGCATGATACAAAATTAATGATATTAAACAACAATACCTTAATAAGAAGAATATCGATTTATGTACTATCGATTAATTTATGCAAAGTATCAATGACAAGAACGTTTTTTTTAATTGTCGGATATTTTTTCTACAAAAAATCTGTACAAAAATATTTTTCTCTTCTAAGGACAAATTCGTAATATAGTATACCAGTAGAATCGAAGAAAACCATCAAAATTGTCTTCACATTCGACCGACTGAGTCGCTCTTTTTTCAGTCGTGGTGAATTTGGATTGTTCCACTGTTATGATTATGCCTTTGTTTCTGGATCATACCCATAAACCGGTAATCGTCGTCTTTAATTAACCTATTTAACAAATCTGTGTCAGTTTGGGCCTGATTAATCAGTTCTTGGGATACTAAAATTCGTTGTTTCTGCTAATCTGACAAAAGTTTCGGAACGAATTTCCCGGACACGTCACATGTTCAAACCTTCATTTAGAATTGAATAAATCGCGTAGAAACTTAAATTTACTTTATTAGTCATTTCTCTAAGTATAAGTCTATGGTCAAAGCGCATTAATTCCCAAAAATTTCACAATATTTTCGTTGGTTTTTGAAGTGGAAGACAGGCCAGACTAGGGGCCACCTTCGACTTATTCGCGGCCATCTTAGAGCGGCTCAGAAATCTATCCCCGAAAGCTATTTTTAAGAATTTCGGAGATTTACATCTCCGAAGCTGATTTCCCGGTTTTAAAGAAAAATTGACACAAACTCGTTGTTGCGTTTTTTCATCCTTTTTGCGAAATCAATAATCTGGCGAGAATCGAAGACACGTCTTCACTAAGTCGCCACTCTCTCCTCAACATAGATATCGCGATGATATTTGTAGGACATTTCAAGGGCAAACCTACTCCCTCTTACTGAGCAGTGGCGGCATCTATCTTAAAACTTTCCAATCACACCTCATATTAACAAAAAATCATCTCTTTCCACAGTTTATGGGGAAATGGGGAAGAAGACTAGAGAGATACTTCATAACTTTTAATGCTGATTGGGAGGAATTATTATACATCTTTCATTAATAAATTAATATTATTTGGTAATAAAGTTCAAAATTATAGTAAAGCCCGAGATATAAAGTTTGTTAATATTATTAGAATATTTTACATTGCATGATACTTAATTTATTTTAGTAACTGCAGAGATTTTGAATAATTAAGATTGTTTTCGTATATAGTAAAATATTTTTTGTTTAGATTGAATTTCAAATCATTATCATGGTATTGCAACCGTGGTCAGTTATCTATCAAAATAACTCTATGTAGGTTTCGCCTCAATGGCCGCTTGTTGAAGATAAATCTGGATTTAGAACCACTGTGTAATTATCAAAATATAGATTCTGCTATGGTAATCTGGGTACATTATACGCTCAGCTTTTTTTAAAAAAAAAACCGAATGAAGTATGGCAGTTAAGCCGCTTCAAAAAGGCAGAAAGTGGAAATATTCGTATCCTATCTATTAGACAATTACTTTTAAAGGGAATCTAGCTGCGGGAAAGCAGTTTCCTCCAATTGTGTGGGCTTATATCGGCAAATAGTGATGAACTTGATCACGTGATGAACAGATTCGTATTTTTTAATTTCCACTTCAATGCGTCCTTTGACCTTACTCATCCCTCTCTTGTACAGTTTTGTAAATGAGTGAAAGTCTAAACTAAATTTAATATAAATATATATAGTTCTGATACTAATCATAGGATTAAAATCTTTCCGCTATTAAAATATATTCAAATGGAAATCTCTCCTTATCAGGAAAATAAAATTGATGATTTCACATAAATTAAGAACATTTGTAATTTATAATTTTAGTGCAATTTAAAATTTATAATTTTAGTGCATGTTTTAATTTAAATATTTTAAAAGTTCAAAATTTAGTTTTAAATTAATTTTGACCCGTACCCCGTCGCGACTTCGCCGACAATATAGATGTAGCTTCACTCGCAATCCTTTTTTAATAGCAAACTTATTTTTTTAAAAAATAAAAAATATTTCATCAATAATATTATATTTAAATTTTCATTAAATCCTGATAAAACGGTAAATAAAATTTTTTATGAAAAATACTGCAGGAATATACGATAGACAATGAATTGTTGCCCAAATCTTGAATAAAGGAAAACAAAAAAAGGAAAATAAGAAAATTGAATATTTGTTAGACCAAATCCATTTTATGAATGAATTAAAATAGTTTAATATAAAAGTCCAATAAAGATAAACAAAAAATTTATTACAATCCCAAATCTTGGCATACCCTTCGCGGCTTCGCTCGTTCTTTATAGTTACTTGCGCTTCCCGTCATGATCAGAGGGTAATGGTTCGCTTCGCTCTCCCTTCCCGTTTTCTCCCGTTTCTCTTTCCCTTACTTTCATTTTCCTTTTCCCCCATCCCCCTTCCCCTTCCGCTTTTCTTTTCCCCTTCCATTTCCTTTTCCCCCGTTTTCTCCTTGTTCTTTCCACGTTCCCCTTTTTCCCTTTTTATCCTCTTCCTTTTTACGTTTTTAGATTTTTTCCTTTCTCTCTTCTTCCCCGGTTTTCGATTCCAGTTGGTTTTCGATGAATTTCGGTATAAGGTTATTTTGCCGCTAAGCAGAAATCATGGTAAAATTCTTTGTTATTCCTAATTTAAAAACAAAGCCTTTTCCGGATGCACGTTTATTATGAACTTTTTTCATTATTTTAAACAGAGAAATACAGCTGTAAAATTTAAGGCATTCTCCTGGAGCACTCACACACTCATTCTGTCGCTCTGCACGCGCACACGATGTATTAATATTATTACTTATTTAACAGATGTAATGAATTATTTCATTTCCATGCTTTACCTAAGCTTTTAATCTTAACCAATTTTTTGCATCTGACATCTTCAATTATTTTCTTTACATATTCTAAATTTTTAATTCAATTTTAATTTAATTATTTATTTTAAATTTAATTTAATATTACTTTTTTATTTTTAATTAAATTTACTTAATCCCTTCCTCTTCCCCCATTTCCCTTTCTCCTTCCTCTTTCCTCTGTTTTTTTTTCTCTTTTCCCCTTTTTTCCTTTTTACCTTCTTCCCTTTTACCTTTTTCGATTTTTCCCTTTCACCCTTCTTCCCCGCGCGTAAATCGGTTCAGTTGTTGTTTAGTCTCTAGCGGACACAATATCGGAAACATTGGAATGGAATCGTAAAGTATTTAGTATAGCGTATGTTACTTTTACGTCCAACAGATAGCGCTGTTAACACGAAATTTAGTTTTTTATCGATTAAAACCCCTTAAAATAAAAATTTCGCAAACCCCATTCTTAGTGCACGCCTAATTAAAGATACGAAGGTACCCTGAAAATTTCAAGTCTCTACCTATAATAGTTTTGGTTGTACGTTGATTATGAGTCAGTGAATCAGTCACGACATTCTCTTTTATGTAAGAGATTAAATGATTACGTAAAGTGTTACCCTACATAATTAATTGAAGTCACATTTTCCGCCTTATAATTCTTATTATGCAGACATTTAAGAAAATTATTTTAACGATATTTAAAATTCAGTTAAGTATATCTGATAACCATAATTATAATTTTTTTATATTCACGTTTCAATATGTTCACATTATTACCATTTGCGCACTTCAAAAGCATTTATAAAGAGTCAACAAGTAATAGCCCTTTACACGTAGTGTTTGCCTTCAATATTTAACATATATATACATATTTATATTCAAACATACATTTTTACTTCCTTATACGAAGTAAAAAAAGTACTGTGATGGCGAAATAAATATCGGTTTTCAGATTTAAACGGAAATATTTATTTTGACCATCCCTGAATCCATTTTGAGTAGTATTGGCGTGACATCTGTACGTATGTACAGACGTCACGCCGATTATGTCTCATAACTCTAAAACGATTAACCGTAGGATGTTGAAATTTTTAATTTTGACAGTTGTAACATCTAGTTGTTCATCTCCTCTTTTGATTGCAATCGACTAAACCAAAAATGTCCAAAAAGGCCAAAAATCCAAATGATTTGGCTTTTGGACTTTCTCTTAACTGCATTAGTAAGTACTCATTGGATATTTTAATCGATATATCATAAGCGGTAATTATTTTCATTAGTTCCAGAATTATAGCCAAATAAAATGTTAATGGATCTTACAAGGGACATTACTTACAAGGGATCTTACAAGGCACATCGATTCGAATGCGACTTTTTTTTTAATTTAAATATATTGATTTATTAATAATTATTAACCTATGATTGTAAAAAAAAATTACGATAAATAATAATTTAATAATAACAATAAAAAAAGTATGAAAAAATATCAGAAGTTATTAATGAAATAAAATTTTATGTACTTTTCATTTAAAAAAAATGCGTATATATAATTTAATAGGCGTACAAGTCATGTGGTAACCACAGATTTTTATTTTAAGTAAAATTATACCTAATTAAATGTAATCTTTGCATGACTTCATATTAAAGAAATGTATAATTTTAATAAAATACAACCGATCCAAATTTGTTTTAAATTACCTTTAACTGCAACAAAACCGTTGTTTGATCTAAATTGATTATAGAAGTGGAATCGTGCACATTGACTAAGTATATTGCAAATAATAAAATAAACATGAAGTAGTTAGTTCTTTTAAATGCCATAAATAAAAAGATGAAGATAATTTGTTTAAATATTCGAATTTTACTGTCTATTACACCACATTTGTATATTAGACCAAATATGTTGTTTTAGTTAATATTTTCCTTTGATATTTTCTTTTACCTAGAGAGCAGTTTATAAATGAATATATCTGTTCGCTGAAACGGCAACTAAAAAACGATAAAGAAAATATTTCTTTTAGAAAAAAGTCGGTTTCACAAAAAAAAAACATTGTAGTCATTGAAAAAATGCTGATATGAAAACCTAAAATATTAACACAAATATTTATATACAGAGTATTCAAAAGTAACGGCCTATATTTAGAAAACCGGTATTTAGAAAATCCTAGATTTTAGGTAGTCGTAAAATATTAAACATAGGCTCAATCGACAGTAATTATCACCAAGATTTGTTCTGTATACTCTCAAGGTCAGCGGAATACGCATGCGCAGGCAAGCCGACTCACAATGTAATAGTAGTCAGTTGTGATGTGGACTCCACAATAGAAGATTCATGTGTGCTTTGTTTAGCAGAATCTCAATTAGTTACATGTGTTCAAAGGCGTGAACGGAATGGAATATCGATTCTGTTACACCAAACTCTATTTATCAGTGGAAAACAACTTTAAGAAAGACTGGAAGTTTGGTTAACAAACTGGAAATCATCCAAAGTTTTAGTTAGTGACGAGAAATTATGGATCGTGTTCGCGATACATTCACTGCCAGTCCTGGAAAATCAATTAGGCTGGCTAATTGCAAACTGTAAATTCCTCGTTTCACTTTTCAAAACACTGAGCGGCTCCGTTTTCATAGACAGCTCCATTTGCGAACGTACACATTACAATAAACCATCACATTAAACCAAATGACCGCCACCTACGACATCAGTTTGGTAAAGAGGTAATGTACCGTTTCGAAGACAATTCTAAGTATCTTGATACATTATTATTTAGTAATGAGGCAAACATTCATGTGTTTGGGAAAGTTTACAGACAAAATTGTCGAATTTGGGGTACTGAAAGGCACATATAGTAATCAAAAATGAAAGGGACACAACAAAAGTCTATGGTCGTTAGGAATGCACAAAAATGGCCGACTATAAAAAGTAACCACATTGAACTTAAATTAATTTTATTATTTCACTGAACATATTATTAATGATTGTTGATAAGTGGAAACTATTATTTAAACAAATTACATTGAACTTGACTAATCTACATTAAAACTAGGTGATTTTCTGTATTTATTAAACAAAAAGAAATTAAATTATATTAACTGGTTCTGTTTAATAAAAGTTGTTACTTTTGGATTTCTTTAACTCAGACACCATATATCCCGCGCTCGCTCGCACGCACACGCACACGCACATACACACACACACACACACAGAGAGAGAGAGAGAGAGAGAGAGAGAGAGAGAGAGAGAGAGAGAGAGAGAGAGAGAGAGAGAGAGAGAGAGAGAGAGAGAGAGAGAGTGAGAGAGACAGAGACCCCACATATTATATATAAATATGAAAAATTGATAATCGGTTACAATGTTTAATTTCATTTAAAAAAATCTGATGTGACTTCCTTGTATGCCTATTAAATTACATATTCACATTTTTTTTAAATGAAAAGTACATAAGATTTTTTTTTTACTTGTTATCATTAAATTATTATTTATCGTAATTTTTTTTTACAATCAGAGGTTAATAATTATTAATAAATTTAAAAAAAAGTCGAAAAAAAAGGAAAGACATCGGATTCAAACCGATGTGCCTTCCCCTTTTAAGATCCACATATTTCATTAATTAAAATTCGATTTGCTTATAACTCTGGAACCAATGAAAATAAGTACCCCTTATGATACATCATTGAAAATCTCTCAATGAGGGCTGATTACTGCAGTTAAGAAAAAGTTACTGCAAAATCCAAAAAAATTGGATTTTGGGCCTTTTGTTTCATTCGATTACAATCAAAAGGGAAGGTTCACAACTAGATGTTACAACAGTCCTAAATCCTGCTAAATCTGATTTAGGCTTCAAGAATGATGTTTTTAATTTGAATCATTGCGAAAACAGCTCACACCTGGCGGTGCTAGTAACAATCTGATTTCGAGGTACAAATTTCACCTTCTGGGACCATTGTGAAGCCAGCTCGTACGGGTTCAAAAAAATGTAATGTTGGCTTTCTACCATGTCACCCTTCAAGTTATAACATGAAAACCTTGAAAACGTACCAAAATCCCAGCTTTTTTCCGTAACTTAGATTCCTGCATACCGAATCGATTGAAAATCAATAAAATTCAATTTCTACTAGATTTTTATCATCCTAACAAGTTTTTTATCAAAATCAGTTAAAAATTGCGTCTAGCAGAAAAAAAAGCTGAAAATGTAGTACCAAAAATCCCTGTTTCTGATGAACTGTTCCTGGAAAACAAATTTGCTGGATAATCAATAAAGCTTTATTCCCAATAGGTTTATATCACTTCACAAATTTTTGTCAAAATCTTAAAAATTTGCGGATGTAAATATCTTACAGATATTACATTCTACACACTACATATGTAAATAAACATTGTAGAATCGTATTCAGGAGCCTCCAAAACATAGAAAAAAATTACTACCTCTCTTCTGACACACCCTGGGAAAATGTGACTGATTTCTATATTTTCTATAAATTCGATTGCGATTTCTATAAATTCCTTGGATATATGCTGAAAACTGTAGATGCTATTTCTAGATACTTCTATTAAATAAAAATGGCATAGAAGTTCAGTGTCCCGCTGGAAGCTTTGAAAAAATATCAATCCATCCAAGTTCAATAAATAATCAAATTTTTGCAGAAGTAACAAGAAATAAGAAAGAACGTTGTGTATTATAGAACATAGTGCCAATCCTGGTAATGTAAAACCAAAGGAAAATTTTGAATATAAATTGCAAATTAATCATGACCATTGTTAGCTCTGCTTTTAATATGAACGACATTGGTGTTTTTTGGACGTCATTATCAGAAAATTAAAAAAATTGAAGTATCAGAAAAAAAATTGATTTTTTAAGAAGGTTTTTCTTAAATTTTTTTGTGCAAATTCAGAGTGTAGTAAAAAAAATAAGCTATCCAATCAACCATGAGTTCTAGATATTATACAGGACCAATCTTCTGCATGTACCCCTCACAATTAAACCTTATATTTTATATGAACTTAACTCAGCCCAAAATACTTTCACCTGAATTTTCCAGGTGTTTTTTAATTTTTTGGACTAGTCACTTAACTACATCCGTCAGTAAAATTGAGGATTTAATGTAGATTACTTTTTGTGTTGTATGGTTTCTTAGAGAAAGTTAGTAAAGTTATTGATAGCTATCAAACACGTTACTGTAAATTTTTTACCTACACCATACTTCAGATACCAATATAAAATTAATTATTTCCGTTAGTAAATTAATCAAATGTCATTGAATCAATTTAACTACAATGATTACCTTTTATCATTTATTTATTTATTCCAGATTACACACTAACAGCCCAGTGACATAATGTCAATCAATAGTAATCTACGGAGATTCCAAGGCATCTGTGCCCAGTCTGGCGTGTAATTCTAAATGTACCGGTTAGTCTTGAACACTCTCAGGCCGACCACTCCTGAGACGTGTGGTTAATTGAAACTCAATCACCAAAGTCAGCCGGCCGCCGTGGCGCGAGTGATAGCGTCTCGGCCTTTCATCCGGGGGTCCCGGGTTCGAAACCCGGTCAGGCATGGCATTTTTTACACACGCTACAAATCATTAATCTCATCCTCTGAATCAATATTTAACGATGGTCCCGGAGGTTAAACAAGGAAAAAAAAGGAAAAAGCAATCACCAAAGATCACTGGTATCCACAGCCTAGCATTCAAATCCATATAAAGGCAGTTGCCTTTACAAGGACTCGATAAACAATTTTTTGCTTTTAGAAGAAAAACACATCATACAAAGATGATTTAAAAATTAGAAGAAATTATGATAGTATATGAATGTCACTAAAGCAAAACTAAACAAGAATAATATAAAATAAAGTTAAAAGAAATACTACACAAATAGTAAGATAGTCAGTCACAGAACATGATAAGAAAAGCTTGATAAAGAGAAATTCCTGAACGGTTGCAGAATGTTAAGAAAAAAAATTATCAGAAACAATTATTATGTAGGAAGATAGAAATAAAAGTCGCCGTATAAAAAGTTTATACTTATCGTTTACTTCTGCTTTGATGTGAAAGGTTGATGAATTAAATAAGTAAAAAATTTTGGAGCCATTAGAAGTTTAGAAATGGAAGAAACATGAGAAAATTACTGGGTAAACAAGGAGGAAAAATGAAAAAATAATGAGAAGAATGAATGAATACAAGAAAAGGAATTAATACCAGCTTAAAACATATTATAAAAGGAACAGAATAAAGTGACTGAGGAAAATTGAAAAAAGAACGGTGGGGAAGACAGCAAAAATGGTAAGTAATCTAAAAGGAAATAGGATCTATAAGAATTTCAAAAGTTTAACTGACAACAGAAAGAATGGTGCTGATGTAGTGCAAAGGGCCTTCTTTCTTTTTCCTGTTTAGCCTCCGGTAACTACCGTTTAGATAATACTTCAGAGGATGAATGAGGATGATATGTATGAGTGTAAATGAAATGTATGAGTGTAAGTGAAGTGTAGTCTTGTACATTCTCAGTTTGACCATTCCTGAGATGTGCGGTTAATTGAAACCCAACCACCAAAGAACACCGGTATCCACGATCTAGTATTTAAATCCGTGTAATAATAACTGACTTGAACGCTGGAACTCTCGACTTCCAAATCAGCTGATTTGGGAAGACACGTTCACCACTAGACCAACTCGGTGGGTTAGTGCAAAGGACCTTTTTTTTCCCCCTTCTCGACCCGACCGGATATCCATTTAAGTATACGCAGTCGGGGAGAGTGTCCATATACTCAAAGGAGGCGTCCCCCACCCACCGGCAGCACGTCCGGCACGGCAAGTTAGCCTCCCCGGTCTCGGATCTTTTATTTTCCATTTGCCGTGCCTCTAATCCCCCACCTCATGGCCAAGGTCCGGCAACGCCGTCCCTCAGCCCCTTGGCAGGGAACCGGGTCTCGGTCTTTATCTTTTGCCATGCCCCAAACCGGCGGCACCGACCCCACTAAGCACCAAGGCAACCGCAGGGCCGACACCGCCGGCCGGGACTCGGTCTTAAGTTTACCCCACAGTTCCACAGGAGTTCCCTCCCTTCTCAGGAACCCGCACACCTCAGCATGCGGGCCCTCCACGGAGGGACTGTCCTCCCTTCCCTACTTTAACTACGATCCCCGTCTTCTTTAATACGGAGAATTTCCCCCGCGAACTTCTTGAACCAGTCCCAATTTTCCTGACTATACACCATCCAATTAATTAAATTGTCAGGGGTCAGTCTATTAATTAAAATTTCCCTTCTATTATCAGCCCATCTGGGACATGCGAAGATGGTGTGTTCTACATTGTCGATCTCCTGACAATAAACGCATAGTGGGGTGGCCCTCTTCCCAATTCTGAATAAATATTGACCAAAACAACCATGGCCTGTCAATAGTTGCGTGCTGTAGAAGTTCACGTCACCCAGTCTCTTGCCTTCTCGTCCAATCCCCAACTCTTGAGTGCGTTTGCAAATTACTTGCAATTGTGTTAGCAAATTACATTATTTTTAATAATACATTATAAACGCAACATACCTACCCTTAAGGAATTAAACATATCCTTATGAAGTAATAAAATGTTGCTTATGATCAAAGTTTAATTAATTTCCAATTACCTCATTGTTGAGCTCGAAAATAATAATTCAATATGTACGAACAAACCAGTCAGCATTCCTATGTGTTGAAATTGCTGCGTAAGAAAATTTCAATCAAAGAACAAAACAAATAATCAGCCATTAAAAATAATTTTTGTTGTTTATTTATTATAAAGTTTGAGATACAAGAGTTTGAGAAAAATGTCCATTAAATTATTTATTATTATTATTATTATTATTATCTAATCACATTCATAAAACAAATATTAACATACAGAATTATCAAAGCAGTAAAGAATTTAGTAAACTTTAAATTAAAACTTTAAAGTTCTTTGTAAACGAAATATTAATGGTAAGCACTTTCAGCAGTTGCAGACTCTTAAAATCTAATTTAACCTTGAAGAATTTTCCCTTTAATTCGACTTACACATGTATAAAAACTTTGCTTTTTTTCTTTAAGTAAAAGAAAACTTTCTTATTCTTTTGAAGTTTAAAATAAATTGACAAAACTTTTTCTATTAAGATTTTTAAAAGTTAATACTCATTTTATCAGATTTACGCAACATTTTAACGTAATTTATCTTAACAGCGTGGTAAAGTTTTGAAAAATATGTTTTGTCCCTCTAAAACTTCTAATTTAACTTTTTCTTAACATGGAATTTTGAAAAACATTTTTTATCAAGCAAGTGACAGCAGATGTTAATGACTATATATTATCTGTCGGCTGATTGTAAGCATTATCTTCGTAAAAGTTTTTTTTTTGTTTGAATTTTTAATTTGAATCTTATTTCTTCCAGCACTCCAGTGTTTCTTCCACACACAAGTGACTCGTAAACTTGTTAAATATTAACTTTTTAAACTCTTATCTCTTACTACTATACAACATTACTGTGCAGATAAAAACAATTTGCTCATTTGTTTCGTGTTTTTCGCACAAACCTACGGGTTCACAAAATTATTCGAAACGGCATTAACCGAGGGATACCAGTAATCTTAATTTCCTAATTTTACTTTAATTTTTACTTGTTTATTTAAAAAGTATTTGGAAAGAAATTCTAATTTTTATATTAATAATAAATACTCGTATTCAGAAAAATTAAATAATCTTTTAATATTATAGTAAAGTCATAAAGATGAAAGAAATAACTTCTTTTATTTCAAGGTTGAAAAAACTATACTCATGCAACCGAATGATCAGAAATAATTCAAGAATTCCCTTTTCCAGTTTATTTTAAAATAAAACTATACTAAATTTAGAGCTGTTTTTTTTCTTGAATTTTTACGGGCATCGACTACTAAGGTCATTGCCCTCGTCACGTTCTTAGAAAGAAATTAGTATCACCACCAGGATCGTCATATGTAAGGGTGTAAAGGGCCCTTACATTTTATTTAAAAGCACAAACTACACAGAACATTAAAACACAAATAACAAAGACAAAACAACACTTACGGGGTGTAAAGGGCCCTGATATTAAAATTTGAGATAAGGTTCTCAAAAAACCATGAAATTAAAAATACAAGTTATCTTCTTCTACTTATCTCGATTATTTGTTAATTTTAGCACCCTCGGGGCGACCAGAACCGCCGTTAAGCAGAATATCAGTCGCGCCAGGATGCCGTGGCAGTTGACTCTCCATATAAACAGGCTACAGGCATGCATTGCGCCCACCCATAGCCTCGCGCCCTCAGTCCACCCTTGAGGGTTTCTCATGCCATCATTGGACACACCCCGACTCACTGCTCTTGAATGCAGACAAGCCAGGGTGGCCTAGGCAAGAGGGCTACCTCCCGGGACTATACGTGCCACGCTTCGAGACTCCCATGTGTGAATGAAACTACCTCTTAGAGACTCTTTAACACAGCTTTAAAATTTCCATTTTTATAGACTTTTAAGAAGTCCACTGGCGTGTAAATATGCAACTATTTTTCTTTCATTTCCATTGGCTAAATCAGCAGTAATCCTTAATGACTTTTGCAAATCGTGTACGGTAATCGTAACCTATGTTTTTTCGAAAATATTTATAAGATTTTTAAACAGTATTAATTTCATTTTGAATTCCTTTATTAATATATTTTATTTTTCTTAATAATCCACATTCCATTCGTTTAGATTATTCTAAAGTTGTTTTTACTGAAATATCAAAATAAATGAAAGAATTTGAATGCCACTGAAAATTAAGAATTAAAATGGTTCAAATTAATGTTGTAAAACTTAAAGGACGTAAAAAATGTAATTTTCTGACATGATATTTGTACATCTCTTTTTATCTTTAAGTCTATGAATCGATTTTCAAAAAGCAATTTATTTATTTTTAACAAAGTGATACTATTTTATTAACTTTTTTTTCACTGAGGTTTAGAAATTAGTTCAATTTCATTAAAATCAGTCAGTCAGATAGTCTGTTGCAGTGATACTGGGAGGACGTCCTATATAATACACTGTTTCTAATGAACGCTCTTCAATGCACTATATATGCACGTATAGCCTCGTACTTATCTAGATTGCAATAACGGCTCGTTGGACAATCAGCTCTGTTTAACAAGATATTTCTTTTGAACTACAATTTTTCACTATGTATATGTAGCGATTTTATATTTTTAAAATAATTAAAACAACTGGTATGTTTAAAATGTAGTTAAAATGTACTTCTTTTATTTTTAGGTTACAGCACTAAACAATTTTTTTTTAATTGGAATCCCTGTCCAACTCCCTTTTTTACTTTAAAGTAGATTGTATTTTATTTTAGTTTAAAAAATATAATTACTATTCTTATAAAGTTAGTTATATTACAAACATATATATTTGTTTTGAATAGACTCTGAGCTGTTCAATTGATTGCAATTTGTGCTTTAATGTTGAAAAATATTCACTTTAAAAGCATTGCATTTGAATCTTCAGCTACATTTTATAAACCCCACACAAGGCTCTTGCTAATTTACTATTACTACTTCTTATAGCAGCCGCTGTCTTGTCCCTCGGTTCAGAGCGATAAGGAATCCTTGTTCTGTTAGTGAAGAAAATTACAAAAAGATAATATATAAAAATAATATACAAAAAAATATAATTCCCATCTCAGCTTCGTCGCTCTATGTGGTTACTTGCGTTTCCAGTCGTGGTCAGGGGATGTTTGGCCGGCCACGGTACGCTTGCTCGCCTAATCCAAGTACTAACCGCGCCCGACGTTGCTTAACTTCGCTGATCAGACTAGAACCGGTAAACGTGGTAAGGCCGTTGACTTGAACGTCCTTCCCGCTTAGCCACGGGGCTCTGCCCCTTGGACCCGCTGTGCTCATTAAACTCATGCTTGTGTGAATAATAATGATAAATAAAAATTAAGCCGGTTCAATTTATTAAAACTATCAGTGTATTGTAATTTCTTCACAGCGACAATTTGGTCAGTACAAACTAATTTTACTACTTGGTTTTTAGATTTCCCCTTACGGCTTTGCTCGTGAAATACATAGTCAGAAATACAAACATAAATTACCAACTCAATGTTAGCAAATTTCATAGATTTCCTCAATAGTTAGCATAAAACGACAAAAATGTAAAAATAACTTTGGTTTTTTTACTTTTAATACTAAAACGTAAAAAACCCGAAAATGATTTTTAGGACATTTATGTGAAGACAATTTACAAACCCAAGTCGAGTAAATCATCTGGTTTATTTTAATAGGGAATGGAAAAAATTTGCAATCATTGTTCGAAACGTTTTTACCTTTCTTCACCCCTTTTTACGGTCGGATTTCAAAAAATCTAAAAATTAGTTTTTAGATATTCACATGAAGATTAAGATATATATTAAGATATTCACAAATAATTAAGTTAATACCTCTCTCCATTTGTTACCGAAAAATTCAAAGAACAGCCGGGATTCAAAGAAAATGCAAAAACCAATTTTAGCCTTTAAACTGCGAATTTAAAAAATCTAGAGGCGGAGTTTTCAGATGATATTCACAAGAAAATAATACCAAAAAATCAAATGCATATCTTCATTTGTTACCAAGCAATTAAAAAAAAAGTATTTTTACTACTTTTCAACTCAAAATTTTAAAAATATGACGTGGACACCACATGACTTCCTTGTACGCCTATTAAATTACGTATACACATTTTTAAAAGTGCATAAAATTGTATTTCACCAATAACTTCTGATTCTTCTTCATATTCTTTTTTTTATTGTTATTATTTATTGTAATTTTTTTTTTAATAAATCGATATATTTATATTAAAAAAAAGTTAACACAAAATAGTCGGATGTGCCTTCCCATTGTAAGATCCAAATATTTCATTAGTCAAAAATTTTATTTGACTATAACTCTGGAACCAATAAAAATAAGTACCACTTATGATACGAAAATTATTTACATAATAGTTCGCACTTACCAACAATCTTTAATAGAAATGTCTTCAAGTACAATTATTATCTTGATAATAATTGAGACTTACATACTGACATGACGGAAAAGGTTAACTTTATTTTACCTTTTGACAATCAATTGTTATATTTATATTTTTATAAAATTTAATTTACTATAATTAATGATATGTGAAGTAAATAATTATAATGTATAACACATCATTGTTCCTGAGGATGGATCAGTAATACGAAAGCGCTCGAAAATTATTTTTAAAGATTGTTGGTAAGTAGAAATTATTATATAAATAATTTATATATTAATAGCAACGGGCATGCTTAATAAAATTAATTATGATATATCATAGAAAAGCTGTCAACGAGAGCTTATTACCGTATTATGAAAAAGTCAAAAATCGATATTTTTTTGGATTTTGGTCCAGTCGATTCCAATCAAAAGGAGAGGTGCACAACTAGCTGATACAATAGTCCTAAATTTAAAATGTCAACATTTTAATGGCAACATTGTACGTACGTACAGACGTCACGCCGAAGTTAGTCAAAATGGATTCAGGGATGGTCAAAATAGACATTTCCGTTGAAATCTGAAAACCGAAATTTTTCGCGATTACAATACGTTCTTGTACGAATAAATTATTGACTGTGTAGTGTTTTTACTTCCCTGTACGAAGTAAAGGAAGCATTGTGATCGCGAAAATGTCGGTTTTCAGATTTCAGTGGAAATATCCATTTTGGCTAGTTTCGGTGTGACGTCTGTATCTACGTACGTATCTCGCATAACTCAAAAACGATTACGCTTAGGATGTTGAAATTTTGGATTTAGGACTGTTGTAACAACTATTTGTGTACCTTCTCTTTTGATTGCAATCGACTGGACCAAAAGTGTCCAAAAGAGCCCAAAATCAAAATTTTTGGATTTTGGACTTTTTCTTAAATGCAGTAATAAGCCCTCATTGAGAGCTTTTCGAAGATACACCATAAGAGGTATTTATTTTCATTGGTTCCACAGTCAAATAACGTTTTAATTAATAAAATATTTGTATCTTACAATCGGTTCATTTCCTTTTTATTAATTTATTTTATTTTAATTCAAATATATTGATTTATTAATTATTATTAACCTCTGACTGTAAAAAAAAAATTACAATGAATAATAATTCAATAATAATAAAAAAATTATGAAATAATATCACAGAAGTTATTAATGAAATAAAATTTTATGTACTTCTTCTTTTAAAAACGTGTGTATTTAATTTAATAGGCGTACAAGGAAGTGATGTGGTGTCCACATCAGATTTTTTTTTTTAACTAATAGAAACTAACGATCTTTTATTTAATTTTAATGAAGAACAAACTAATCTATAGTTAATAATAATTGACGAAATCTGATAAAAGAGTTCTAATGAAATAGAAGATATAGAAAGAAAATGTTTAGTAAAACTTCTTTTTAATAAAAAAAAAGAACTTGTTATGCTTTGTATTTTAAACTTTTCCTTAGCAAAGAACTTTTAAAAGAAAAGACAGATACCATAATTATTTCGTTGTAGTGTGGATACAATGAGTACTTTAAGTTCGCTGAAAAGTCAAGATCAATTGGCTTCAATTGAGATAATAGAGTAAAATCGTGATTAGTGTTTAAAAATAAGAGTTTGTGAGTGATAATTCTTGAATTGGGAACTGAACTGAAGTAAAATATCTCATTCTTTTAAAGTATCTTTCATACCTTTCTTTCTTATTTATTTTCAATGAACGAACTGTTCTTTATTGAATTTGTATGCGTATATTTGGAATAAAGTATTAGAGTAAAGATTAAAATATTTCTCTGATGGGGAACAAATACTCCTCTCATCTACATCCTATCGAGATATATTTCTCGGCAAAAAATTGTAATATAAAAGATATTATGTATAGATTAACATATATGAGGGTATGTATGTGAACACTTTTTGTCTCGGATTTTTATTATGATTTTAGATTAACAATCGTTAGAAGATTACAAAAATAAACGATGAACCGGCGGGTTCACCTAAAAATTGCTACCAAAATTAGAATTGTTTAAACGCAATAACGGTGTAAGCTATTAAACTATCAAGTTAGTTGAACGCATTAATGTAATGTTTATTATAATACATATATATTAATTTTTGTTTAAATCATGAGTAAGAACCCTAAGAAGGCACAAATAATTCTTTTTTAATAATTGAAAAATGATATTGTTATATAATTTGCTACATAATACAATGAAGGGCGCCCCACGATTATATTATTGATGATATAAAATGTTAAGGAATTTTGTTAATAAATTCCATTCAATATGCATTGTAATTAAATATAGGCGAGAGATATAATAAATAAGTGTTCCCATAAAATTAATTTCAATATCATGAATAGAAAACACATTTACAGATGATTATTATTATCAGTATAAAATTTTATTTGAATTTAATCAAAGGGTTTATTATAAACACTAATATGAAAGTGAATTTTTTTCTTTTTCTAATCCTTTTATTTATAGTCGCTTCAAAAATTAAAGTCAGTAATGACATTTCAGTATAATGTAACTGTACCGGTAAACGTTTATTGTTAAACAAACTCAGGCCTACCACTCCTGAGATGTGTGGTTAATTGAAACCCAACCACCAAGGAACACCGGCAACCGCGATCTAATATTCAAATCCGATCTACCTTTTAAGGATTTAAACCTGAGAACTTCGACTTCGAAATCAGCTGATTTATGACGACGAGTTTACCAGTAAAGCAACCCAGTGAGTTTTTTTACTTCCTTGTACGAAGTAAAGAAAGTATTGTAATCGCAGAAATTTCGGTTTTCAGATTTCAATGGAAATATTCATTTTATCTCCAATAACTCAAAAACAATTAGCCGTAGAATGTTGACATTTTGGATTTAGGACTGTTGTAACATCCAATTGTGTACCTCCTCATTTTATTGCAATAGACTGAACCAAAAGTGACCAATAAAGCCCACAATCCTAAAGAATTAATAAGCAGTAATAAGCTCTCATTGAGAGCTTTTGACGATATATTGTAAATTGTACTTATTTTCATTGGTTCCCGAGTTATAGTCAAATTAAATTTTAATTAATGAAATAATTGCATCTTACAAGGGGAAGGCACATCGGTTCGAATCAGACTTCATCTCCTTTTTTGACATTTTCTTTTAATTTAAGTATATTGATTTATTAATAATTATTAACTTTTAAATGTAAAAACATTTTACGATAAATAATAATTCAATAATAACATTAAAAAAAAGAAGAAATATCAAAAGTTATTAATGAAACAAAATTTTATTTATTTTTTATTTTTAAAAATATGTAATTTAATAAGCGTACAAGTAATCATGTGGTGTTCACATCAGATTTTATTTTTTAGTACACCTTTAAATAAATTTGTATTAGAAAATTCTTGCAAACAATTTATACTTTAATTCAACAATTTGAAAATAGTGAAATTTGATAGTTTTCTTTGTAATTTTTCATTAGTTAAATAAAAGTGTATTTCAAAAATCTTTTAAAAATTTTCTTTATTATGAAGTCATTATATCTCATTAAAATACTAAATAAATCCAGTAACTCACACGGAACTTCAAAAATTAAAGAATATGAAAAAGTATTTTTACTCAATTCTACTAGCGATAATGAAATTTATATAGAGTATACCACGAGGTTCTCCCGGGACTTTCATAATCTATTCTACTAGTGAAAATAATGGAAAAAGTTCATATGTAAAAAGATCATGTAAACATAAATTATGTAACATATAATATGATTCGTTTGCGAGTTACAGCTAATGAAAGATTTCGCTTGGATTTCAACTACCCCGATGAAATGAGATCGTACTGATATATTTAAGACCTTCATTAAGGAGCAAAATTAGTGAATTCTTATAGGTTTTGACTTGAAAATCGAATAAAATAGGTCCTGTAACAGTATCTGTAGTAATATTTGAGAAATCTGGGGTGAAATCTAATAATTTTGGGTAAAAAGCCCTGTTTTTTATGTACAACAACTTTGTCATTGTTAAATGGGTAATAAACACATAAAACAAAGTGGTATAAGAGAAGTTGAATAAAACATTTGAATTTTCTTTAGAAACAGTACAAAACTAGATTAAATTGTATTATACGAACCGGTTTATAATAAATGTTAAAAAATTCCAATACATTTCTTGGCACAATTCCGTAATGTAATTCTTTTTAGTTCTTCAGGGCTGTCCTTAAGTTGCTCAGCCGCATCCACAATGCGGATAATTAATTCCTCATGAGAATGTATTTAGGTAAACTGAAAAGAAATCTACTTATTGTAATGTGTACCATGATTCGACTTCCGGAAAATTTCGACATAACTTCGCGTTTCAAATCCCCCAGACCCCAAAACTACCGTCAGTTCAAAAGTATATATATATATATATATATATATATATATATATATATATATATATATATATATATATTTCACTTTCTTGTGAACACGATAACTGCTGTAATTTTGTGCCAATCACTTTCAAATTGATACATAAAATATAACGACCTATAAGTTCGTTAATGGGAAAAATTGGACCATGTGGGGATTTTTCGAAAAAAAACTGTCGCTATGACTTCTTTATTAAGTAAAATATCTAATTTGTTTAAAGTTCCTACTATTCTTTGGATAAGGGCCTAAAATATCTAGTAAAGTTTTTTGATATCACCAACCATTCGCCTAAGGAGTGGAAGAAATGGGGTTTCAAAGACAAAAAAATCATACTTCCTTCAGTAGCCACAGTATCGAATCGGTTAAAAGTGGTCGTTAGTCCTCTAAGCATTACCTAAAACTTCTGTCTGAAACAATTTTTGATTTAACCAAGCCTTTACGGCAAGGTAAAATGTTGCTGGAATTGTAAGAAGAAACTTTTTTCACATGCAACCATTGTCGACTTGAGTAAATTTGAAGTTTACCTTAACTTTAAGGTGGAAATCTTTTTCTCCTTACTTAGAACCGGTGAACTCTACCTCCGCCTTCCGGCGTGCCGAAATGGATTTTTTGTTTTGTATGACATAATATCTTTCACCCATTCCCAGACGCAAAAATTGAAGGAGTTAGATCAGAAGATCTTGGTGGCTGGGAATGAAGACCTCCACGACCGAAATGTTTCTCAGGGAAATTATGATTTAAGTGAGTGGAAACGGCACAAGAAGTTGGGAGACGCGCCATAGTACTGTAAGTATACTACGGATCTCAGCGGTAGACGAAGATCTTCAAGCAGCTGCGGCGATACTTCTTGAAGAAAGTACAAGTAAACATCAACATGGAAGCGGTCAGGGAATATGAACGGTCAAACAGCTGATTGTAAAGAAGGCCACATCATCCGGTCCGCTTCACTCCAAGCGAAGCAGACTGTCTCCTGGGTGTAGATGTTGAACTGGCTGTTTTTCATAAGGATAAAACTTGTTTTGTTTTGTCCTCCAAACCATCGAATGCGAATTCCGATCCGCTTAGAAAGACGTTCTGTACTGACGGCTGTACTGCGATGAACTGCATTGATAATCATTTCACTAATAACACGTCGTGTTAGACAGATTGTTCGTAGCTGGTACTAATACTAGGTTTTGAACCTGTTTGTATAATTGCAAAAAGTCGCACTTATTGTTTTGGGTGGAATCCTGCGATTCGGAAAACATATTTTATATTCATCAGCAGCAGTTGTAGAATTACCATTACACACACCCAAAATGAATGCATATAAACGTATCCCTTTGCTTTAAATAAGTACGGCATTACTTCAACGGCAATCCGTTGTGTACAACCGATCATGTTCAAACTAAAATTCACAGAAAAACTTCCCTAATAACAGTACAGTTAGTGAACTGTGCTGAATATGTCGGGTACAGTGGTACCCGACATATTTAATGTAACTAACAGAATGATTTAAACACTAATACAGTATTGCGCATTGTAGATCAGCTGTTGTTTGCCAACATTGAAATAATTCTTCAAATAATGTATTGTATTTCTATCATTAATAAAAAAAAAATATATTTAAGTAATTTTTACTTATTGAGAAATATAGTAATGTACTATTTCTAAATATAAATCAAATTTTTTTAACTTTTCTTTGTTTTATTCAGTTAATTTTATACCATTTTGTTCATAATTAAATTCTCTACAAGTTATGTTAAAAAGTTATATGTGTTTATTACCCATTTAACAAAGTTACCGAACGTCAAACAAGGGTTTTTATCCCAATTTATTAGATTTCACCCCAGAGATCTCAAACACTACTGCAGATACGGTCTGGGACATTTTATTCGATTTTTTATAAAAAAAACCATAATCAGAACCATACGATTTTTCAGGTCAAAAACCACATGAAATCAATAATTTTTCTCCTTAATTAACTACTTAAAAATTTCAGTACGACTTCATTTTACCGGGGTAGCAGAAATCCAAGCGAAATCTTACACTAGCCGTAACTCGCAGACGATGCATTTTATGTCATATGTTTATATGAAATTTTTCCATTGTTTTATGAGTAGGTAATGAATCAAGATAACTTCGTGATATACTTTATATAATATTATTTATATTAAAATTTTTCGCTGAGAAATATATATTGATAGGAGATAGAAGAGGAGTATTCCCCCCCCCTACAAGAAAAATATTTTATCGTTCTAATGTTAAGTTTACATTTTTTTTTTAACCAGTGCCTGATCGGGAGATTCGAACCTGGGACCTCCGGATGAACGGCTGATAGGCTACATAATGTTAACACTAATTAATATCTTATTTTTTTAATATTAATTTTAATACATAACTTATAAGCTCTACTAAAAACGTTTGATCGATAATCTGACAATATTTTTCAAGCAATAATATTTTCATTGAAAGGAAAATTTATGATAACCTCTACATGAATAATATAGATAATAAAATCTATAAATAGCTAAAATGAAAAATACTCCCTCATCCCTATAAAATATTTATTTTTTTTGTACGTTATTAATCTCCTTTTATTAAAATTTACAACACATAATAGAACGCTACAATCTTCTTAAAAAGGAATTTCATATAAAGAAAGCTTTTAAAGGACGTGTTAAAACAGAATTATATAAAAAATTTATATATTAAAAATTTTAATAAAATAACTACATTTACAAAGATTTTAAAGACGAAACATTATATACCGTTTTACATAATTTTGTTTTTATGCTTGATATATATATTTTTTTTTTTTTAATTTATGAGCGTAAAATATAACATTAATTTTCTCGTTGATCAATAGATAATTCAGAATGAAAATTCTTTCTTATTTATTGAGGTAAACATGGAAACAGAAAGTATATTTATAACTTTAATAGCAAAAAGTCATTGAACCCGTTAGGTTTATCTGTCTTTTAATAAGAGCAAAGAATATTTCATCAAAAGACAGATTAAAAGCTTGTTTGTAGAAATCAAAGAAAATCTGAATGAAAACAGCTTGTTATATAGAAAGTCTGAACTACTCATTCAATTTCATGTATGTTTAAATTGTCATATTAAAAAATAAAAAAAACTATTAATAAATAATTGAACATTGTTTAAACCGATAATCAAAACAATTCAAACATTGTATAGTTCAGGTTATGGCAAATATAAATTTTTTACGTATTTATGGAGTGATGTAAATCATATTAAAAACTGTGTACAGAAAATTTATTAAATAAATCCTTTCTGACGCTCGTTACAAAAAATTCTGTGAGAAACGACAAAGCAAGACAACTTTATTTTAAGTATGTTTTTCCACTATTTATCATGTATAGAAACGAAACTCAAGCACTTATAATATAAAATGAGTCGTGTTTATATCAATAGATAATATCCCAAGGAATCATAATATGGTTGTCTTCCCAGAGGCAGATCTTGCACCATATACGTCTCTATTTTCCTTTATTCGCAAGTACAGTTGTGAGTTCCTGATTTAACTTTTATTTTATTATCTTTCAGATTACCTATAAATTTTACTCGTTTAGTTCTTTCATTGCATTTTCTGCTGATTCTTGTAGCATTTCTTAAATCAACCTTTCTCTTCTCGTAATATCTTAGACTGAATTGGTTTACCTATTCTGGATCTTTATTTCAGTTTCTATTCTCGTTCGTTTTCTTCATTAATATTTCTTCTTTTTCTGTTCGTTTATTACTTTTCCAATTTTTTGCTTCATTCCAAATAGACCTTTCCATTTTTTCTATTTTTTTTTATTGTTTGCTGTTTTACACCCATATAAAAGAGTACTCTCGACTCATAAAATTTCAAGACTTCAGATTATTTTATATTTTTTTCTTTTTTTTAAGCGTTTTTTAGTCATTCATTTTGTTTATTTTTTTTTTTTCATTTTTATACATCTTGTTTTACATAATTATACATACTTATATTGATTTATTTGTTTATCTCATCCTTCTTTTGATTTATTGGGGGCGAAAAACGCTATCGCGTTATCATCGTCCGAACACGATATATTTGTTGTAAATAAATAGAAGTTAAAAATTGACAGTTAAAACTTAATTAAAAGCTAAAATAAAATCCAGCAACGTAAAAATACATCTTAAAAGGGAAATTCCCGTAACTTATGCTTAAGGCGAAATAAAAACAAATATAGATATATCATATTATTTATCTCAATTAAAATAATAAAACTACTATCTACTTTACGGCAAATGGAATGAAAAGTTGAAACGTACTACAATTCAAATATTTGAATATAAACGAGCGGCCCTAAGAAATGGTAAAGCAGAAGATAACTCTAATTTCATTATCCTCAAGCATAGTTCGCATGTTATCTCTAATTTTAAACTTTCGACACAATGCCGCATAACAGATACACTCCACAAGGATGTAGTACACTGTTAGTTGGCAGTCGCAGCGAGCATCTGGGTGCATCTGTTTCAGTCATCAGATATCCATGAATGTGTCCAGTGAGTGAACCCTATTTACAAGCGACAGATAATAACTTCCTCTCGACGGTTGTTTCTGCACGAGGAGCTCCACGGTGACACAATTTTCTTAATTGGGCAAAATTTATTGTTCATGAAGGTTCACTTTGCTACTCATCGTGAACCACCCTCTTTAGAAAACAGACAAGATCGTTTGAAACAACGCGAATGGTGAAAGGAGGCAGGAAAAAAGTATTTTTTACCTCACTATCACTGCGCTCATTAACTATAATTCCAATATGGCTTAGGATCAAGTAAAAGATCACAGTTTCGGTATGTTCAGTCATTTGCAAAATGACACACTGAATCTGACAGAGAACAGGGTGTCTGAAGTACAGGTCACTAATCGTCTGTAAGGCACTCATGGAATATGATCAAACAAGTACATGTCGAAATACTGGACTAATTGTTTATTAATATATAATTAATTGTATATATTAATTTTTTCATGGCTCTCTTCCACGCCGGTACGCCAGAGAGAAGTGTCGCATTGACCAGATGTGCATACTGCCTTCTTTTCGATGCTCGTGGGCCGCCGATGTTCGAGAGCAACCTAGCCACACGCTGCACCATTCGTCTCGCCTTCTCGGTAACCTCTTTCACATGGTAGGTAAACGGTCGGTTGTGCTCCAGCCACATTCCCAGGTACTTGGTGATTACCCACGACTGGATCAGCTCTTCCTCGATATTGATCGCGATGGGCGCCAGCACTCGTCTCCCTACCAATTATATATTGTATATATTAATTGGCATATTGTTTCTTACCCTCAGTACTTAAGTTTTTTTAATATTCATTTTTATATCATATCCCCCTAGATATTTTCTAATTTTGCAATCGTTTATTGTATATCTGTGTTTATTTTTAAAAAAATAAAAATCCATATCGTAAATTTGTATGAATAGTAGGAGTCAAATACAACTTTTCTTCTTTCTACGCTGATCCCTTTATTCATAGAATTTGTATATCTTCACCATACCTAAATAAGGTTAGGGAAAAGCAACATCCTTATCTTTGGGAATCAATCGACAAAACGCAGATAATCCTATAGACTGATGTCGAACCTTTAGAGAAAGTTGTGCCGAAAACATGGGAAACTGAAGTACGAGTTGACTCAGTTCCTAACCGGTCACAGATGTTTAAGGCATATCTGTGCGCGCGGACACTAAACCCCTTTGCAAAATGTGATTATAGCGGGGACCAAGATATCGCAGAACACGCGGTGTTCATGTGCGATCGTTTTCTGCACCATAGGCAAGCATGCAGAAGAGAATCGATGTGCTTACCTGAGAGAAATTCGTTGGGACTATATTGCAAACCGAACGACCGTGGTAGGTGATATCACTATGTTGGTTAAGATAATCTGGAAAAATTTGGCGGATGACGTCCGGTGGTGAATAATTCCCTCAACGTTTCCCTTGGGGCAGAACCCCGGTCCCAAGATCGATATTAGAAAAAACCGCAGGACCCCGATGGGTTCATGGCGTGGGATGCCAAAGTGTGGGTTCAAGCAATGAGGATGTGGTGTGGATGGAGACAAGACACATGGGGTGCTGTGATAATACAGTATAGATTTGGCTCAGCATGCCACATATTGCAAAGGGAGAATGGTTTTGACGGGTAAGCCCTAAAGAGAGAGTTCCGCACTACCATCGGTTCCAAGACCACATGGTGCTCATAAAAAGTTTCCCCTCCTCCCGTGACAAAACATTATTTTTGCTTTATTTCTCTAATTTTCCTATTTCAAACGCTCATTTAATACATCATTTTTTGTCATATTTATTTTATACTTCCGATACAATTTTTTAATTGTAGTAATATGGCTTTTTTTCAATCTTTTTCAGTAGTTCATCCCGCTTGATATGGTGGAATAATTTTTCTATATGAAGCATATACAATCGTTATAAATATATTTCTATATGTTTGTCTATTAATATATAATTTTATATGTAAGAAATATACTGATATAACTCTTTATAATATTTTTTTAACCTTATTCTATTCGTTATACCTTTCCCGTTTCTGAAAAAAAGTAATTCTTCTTTAATAATTTTTTTTATTTTATTTTACAACTTATCTATTCTGAAATGGAAAAAACAATAATCTCAGAAGAAAATATTAAAATGCTGTCCTGTTAACCTAATAATTTACTCCATCATAATTTTTATAAATTGTTATTCTGGCCAATTTTGATGTTAGGCTATAATGAAATATACCCTCACTGAATATCTGAATATGGCAATTAAATATTTTCACAAAAGCCAATTTAGTATCTGTTTATGACTTACATAACAGGAAAACGAATAAGCGTAAAAAGAACAAAGAAGCGTTGGTCGGTACAGACCAATTGTAGTTTAATCCATGAAGTTATGAATGGTAATAGTAATGATTATGGCATTTTATAAAACGTTTGTAATTATTTAAACTGATTGAACGAAGTTAAAGAAATTTCATTAAATCCATTAAAATAAAATACTAATTTAGTTAATCTGTTTAAAATAAATCTAATAATGCAAATATTACATACATAATTTATTTTGAAGTTTAATTAGTAAAAGGTCATTTCAAGTCATTACAGTTTTATGATACACAGGTGTATCAATCTAAAGGTATTTCCGAATGAGGTGACATTTAAATTTTTTAATAAAACACATTTTTCATTTGATAACTGATAATGTTTTTGCTTTAATAGAAAGCATAGGAGGTTATGTGTAATAACGAAATATCCGACAAATGATAGCCGCGGCATTGGCTGCACATGTTCACTCTTTTGGCAACATTTTCCAAAACATACTGACCAAACTGCTGCGAAATGTAGCAATTTTGTGTCGAATTTTTTCTTTAGTCATCGATTGTTTTTGGTTTATTAATGTACACTTTTTCCTTAAGATAATCCCAAAAATCGTCCAACCGCGTCAAGCTGTAATGTATATTACATATCTTGGCGACCAATTCACATCACCTCGCTACGAGATAACAGGACCACTCAGTTTTTCTTATAATAACTGAACGGTTTCATTGTCAGCGAGGTATGTTGCACCGATTTTTTGAAAATATTTGTCTTCCACAACCACATTATTAATTTTAGGCCATACAAAGTTTGAAATTATTTCACGATATCGAACTCCATTGACGGTTACCGGCATTATTTAAGTATATTTTCATAAGAAAACTACCTATTGTAATGGGTATCATGATTCGACTTCCGGAAAATTTCGACATATCATCGCATTTCATATCCCTCAGACCCCAAAACCACCGTCAATTCAAAAATTTATATATATATTTCACTTTCTTGTGGGCACGATAACCGCCGTAATTTTGCACCAATCACTTTCAAATTGATACATAAAATATAACGACCCAAAATCTCGGTCGAGTTCGTTAATGAGCAAAATCGGACCATAGGAGTGGAAATGGGGTGTTTCGAAAAAACAAAATATCGCTATAACTTTCTTAATAAGTAAAATATCGAATTCGTTTAAAGTTCCTACTATTCTTTGGATCAGGGCCTAAAACATACCACTGTATAGTTTTTTGATATCACCATTGGCTCAGGGGCGGGAAAAATAGGGTTTTGAAGACAAAAAATCATACGTTCCTTAATAGGCACAGTATCGAATCGGTTTCAAGTGGTCAATACGCCTCTAAACATTACATAAAATTTTTTTCTGAAAAAAAACTTGATATAACCAACTCTTACGGCAGGGTATGACCAAAATATTGCAGGAATTATAAGAACATTGTGCTTGTCGTATGCTAAACAAGTGAAACATTTTTTTACTGCAACCGTTGTCATACTGATTAAATTTGAAGATTTTCTTACCTTTAAGATAGAAATCTTTTTATCCCTTACTTAGCACCGATGAAATCTACCTCCACCTTCCGGCGTGCCGAAAGGAATTTTTCATTTTTAAATAAACAAGCTCCATTCAATTCCGCAGCCCAGAATCCGCACCAAACCCGTCTAGGATGCATAGGAAATTATGCAGTCTAATTGGATTTTCTGATCTCGAGATTCAACAATTCTATTTATTGACAAATTCGGTAAGAAGAAAGTGTGCCTCATTTTTTTAAAATTTGTTATATTGTTATTTTTACAATTTCTACGCGTTTTTCAAGTGTGAACTTTTTTATAATTTAACCTCAATGATAACTGATAACAGCCTACAGAAATCTCTACTCCATTTTTACCGCAATAGTTTTTATCCATTAAAATAGGTAGCTTTCTTATGAAATCTGCCTAAGTGATGCCGTTACAGTTAATATAGTTCAATATCGTGAGATAATTTCAAACTTTTATGGCCTAAAATTAATGATATGGTTGTGGAAGACATGTATTTTCAACAAATCAGTGCAACATACGACGCTGCTAATGAAACTATGGAGTTATAAGAAAAATTGAATGCTCGTGTTATGTCGCAGCGAGGTGATGTGAACTGGCCGCCAAGATATGTAATAAACATTACAGTTTGACGCTGTTGGTCGTTTTTCTTTGGGGGTTATCTTAAGGATAAAGTGTACATTAATAAACCACAAACAATCGATGACCTGAAAGAAAAAACTCGACACAACATTGCCGACATTTCGCAAAAGGGACATTTCACAAATGTACTTGGAAAGGTTTTGAAGTAAAATCATTCATTAAATTTTGAATATGGATTTATATAAATATAAATATATATATATATATAAATGTGGTATTTATATTTATAAATTATCTTTCTACAATAATACAATACAAAAAAGTAAGTAATTTACAAATATTTTGATTTTTAATATTCTATATTACATAATAATTTTAAATAGCCTATTTTAAAATTCTATTGTAAATACTAGCGCTCTGCCAGGCATCGCTTCACTTTGCTCTTTGAGGCGAAAAGAAGATTCAGTTTTTGAAAACTGATTTATTTATAGTAATCGTGTAAAAATACGTAACTTCAATTTTAGTTATAAAATTCACTAAAATTTTACAAAGTAATTGTAACTGTTTTCCACACAACCAATGACGTACAGTCAAATGTGCGTTTTTTTCATAGTCTTGAAAATGTTTTCATGACAAGATACATTTTTGCGTGCCTCACAATAACTGTTAATTATCCATTTTAATTTCTTATTTCTATTTCATAATTTTAACGTTAGCCCTTATACTGCTATCAAATACGCTAAATGAATTCTTAAAATTTATAGTACCGTTCCGGAGATATAACTGAATTTCGAAATAAGAGAATGATCGGATAACCGGATAATCGAGAGTTTTTGTTTTTTTTGCAGACGTTAGCCCTAGTACTAGCAAATGCGCTGTTTGAAGTTTTAAAATTTGTTTTACCGTTCAGGAGACATAAGTAAATTTCGGAAAAATGACGGATAACCGGATAACTACATAATCCAGCGTACATCTCTTTTATGAAAATGTTAGCATTTTCACACACACACATATATACAAATGCTCTTTAGTAAGGTAGGACAATGTAGTTGCTGGGCGGAGGTCTCAGTTGTTATAACCTCTTTTCTTTTTCCTGTTTATTCTCCAGTAATTACCGTAATTCAGAGGATGATATGTATGAGTGTAAATGAAGTGTAGTCTTGTATAGTCTCAGTTCAACCATTGCTGAGATGTGTGGTTAATTGAAACCCAACCACCAAAGAACACCGGTATCCACGATGTAGTATTCAAATCCGTGTAAAAATAACTAATTTTACTAGGACATGAATGATGGAACTCTCGACTTCCAAATCAGCTGATTTGGGAAGACGCATTCACCACTAGACCAACCAGGTGGGTTAGTTGTTATAATCTAACACTAGTGTTGTATACGGTGCTTTTGAAACCCATATGGAGCTACGGCAACTTTGGGGTACAGCATGCAACAGCAACATTGAGGTATCCAGCCGTCCCAGAATATTTAACATAACGGAAGCGCTGTGGTTGATGAGAAACAATGAGATGAATTCATGAAGAATCACTGAATCCCTCATGAATCCATGAGGTGATTGAATGACTAAGCTTGAAATAGATTTAAAAGCTAAATCCCCATGAAAACCATCCAACTATAAATTTGTTAGACAATAGTAAGTATATTAGATGGCAGGATGGCAGACTATAGCACTATACTATAGCACGATGGCACTATGGCAGACTATCGACACTATACAGGAGTGGTTGAGGTCCAGGGGTCTGCAACTGTCTACGGAAAAATGCCGGTGTATTGCCTTTACGGGTAGAAGAGTGCTAGAACCGTTCAATATTTCCATCAACGGTCATGCTATAGAAGAAGCGAATAACATCAAGTACTTAGGAGTTATCCTCCAGAAAAAGGTAGATACACCGAGCAAATAGTCAATGTATGCAACAAGGCAGAAAGGATGATAAAAAGTCTAAACATCATTATGTCATCGCAGAATGCCCCTCGGGCCTCAAAGCGCCGTTTACTGGCGACCACCGTCGTGTCTTCGCTTATGTATGCCGTTCCGGCCTGGTGGGGCTCTATCGCCATCAGGCGCAACAAAGAGAGACTGGCGAGGACGCACAGGTGTGTGCTCCTAGGTGTTGTGTCCGCATACAGGACAGTGTCCTATGCCGCCCTGTGCGTGTTATCGGGTACACCTCCTATTGACCTAATCGCAAAAAAGAGGGTGGAGAGGGCACAAGGCAAGCCAGAACAAGAGTTCAGGGATGCCGTTTATAATATCTGGCAGGAAAGATGGTCGCAGGAAGCTGTGGGTCGATGGACGAGAACCCTCATCCCCAACATCAAGCCATGGTTGTCGAGAAGATTTGGTGAGGTTGATCATCACCTATCGCAGTTTTTTACAGGACATGGTTCCTTCAATTACTACCTGCACAAAATAGGCAAGAGAGAAGAGCCAATTTGCAACTACTGCAACGAGATAGATGATGCTGAGCACACCTTTTTTGAGTGCAATAGGTGGGACACACTTAGACATAGTAAGGCACTCACAGGTATAACTCCAGAGACAACAATAGACTACATGCTAAGAAGCGAGTCAAACAGGAATAATTTTGCTAGTTTTGTTAGACAAGTTGTTCTACAGAAATACTCCGATGAGAGAAGAGAAGGTGTTGGCTAGAATAGGACTGGGTGGACAGCCTTGCTGGTGAGGTCCAGCATGCTGCGGTGTGTTGGCACTGATGAGCCACCAAGGACTCCACGGGTAACAGTCAGGCAAGAGCACACTGAATACTGAAGGGACCCGGTACCGCGTCGCGGCGAACTGGGTCTGGCGTGGTGTATTAGTATTGCCCTTTTGGGTCCCCAAGGGGCCAATATTGATAAAGAACTCTCAAAAAGAGCTAACCGGTAGGCCGACCTGCCTTGCCGGTATATAGCCGGTAGGTGGGGAGGCCTATTTAAATTTAAAGACACTCCCCTGGGCGGCGTAATACCAAAAAATCGGTCCGGCCCAGGGGAGCTGAGAAAAAAAAAGAAAAAAAAAAAAAAAAGGATGGCAGATAACAGAAATTGCTACATGAGGAGTGAGATAATAATTCTCCCCTTATTTGGTCATTTCCTTTTTTACACGACTGCACACAAAAAGAAATGTATTCTTTTGCATGTATGTATGTCCAGTGTTGGAATCCTTACGTTTCGGGAAGTGTCATAGGCTATATAAATATACCTTCGTATGTTTTATTGTAACTAAAGCACCACAAAATGTCATATATACGATTCTAAATGAATAATTGTTAGTATTTTCAGTATCGATTTATTGTGTCGAAAACAGTAGTGTTCTAAGATCTGCTATGATTCTGAATGAATGAATTACGGTAATAAAATTTATTAATCTATTTTATAATTATTATTACTGTTGTTATTTATTGTTTATTAACATTTAAGAAAAATATCTTATGATTTTTTACGGGCAGTATGTTCAATCATGTAAACATGTTTTTTATTGTTAGATATTAACTAATAATCCCCCTCTTTTATTAATAAAATTAATAAATAATAATGAGTAAATAAAAATACAAATTAATATACGCTTAGAAAATTAAATAAAATGATCTGTAAATTAATTGACAACGGAGTGCTTCTAGCGGGAGAGAGTCGTGGAGGGAACCGTGTGCAGCCACCCGGAACACCACCATTGGTCCGCTCTGCGCTTCAATTTTATTGCTAAATATTAATTAATAATCCCTTTTTTATTTATAAAACTAAAAAAATAAAATTAATAATTTACATGACTGCCCAAGAAGGAGTGTAATGTTTTCAGGGGGTATGCAAGTGTATTTGTTGCAGCTCAACGCCGAACCGATTCCGGGAGTGTCACAGGCTAAATATGTATATATACGTATTATGTATGCGTATGAATATTTATAAAAATATATGTAGTAATGGAGATTTTCCGGTTAAAACATAAACTTTAATAAATAAATTAATGAACTGTTAACTGTGAGCCTCTGTCACTGCGTTAGCTGGGTTTGAATTGAATGATTCAAATCAATCGAATGAATAAAATTACAAAAATAATAGAATTAAATTTTGTTAAATAAAATGAAATAGTATTAAATAAATTTAAAAAAATAATTTAATATTAAAACATTAATATATATTATTAAAATAAAAAAAAGACATACTAATATATATTCTCATTAATATTATTCTTTAATATTAAAAAAAATAATTTTATATTTAATAAAATAAAATAGTATTAAATAAATTTAAAAAAATTCCTGTTTAATAATAATGGTCTTCCCGTGGGGACTGAGGCTAGGGTGGGGAGGTGGTGCGAGAACCTCATGCGAGGCTAGACCAATCATAACCATCAACTGCTAACGGGGTACATCTGGGATGCTGTTTTGGGAGGTGCAATGGAGTGCTCTTGTACGCATCTCTGCAAACAATCGTCCGATTTTCAAAATTCCAATGGGGTATTTGCTAGTTAATACAAAATCACGAATGAGCCAAACCCCAACAAAAGAGCAATGTTTTTTCGGCAGTCGTGTTTTTTTAATTTTTAATATTTATCTCTTGTTTATTAAAGGTTAAAGATTACTGATTGTCACTTTTTGTTTTGCTACATAATTTTTTTGATTAGGAGAGTGATTCGGGAAGAGAAAGATAAGATTCTCCTGTTTTATGTAATTGCTCTTAATTACATCGCTTTACTGATTGTACTATGGGAATGTTGTTATTTCATTTGATTATTATTTTAATTTTCAGTTATTTTTGTTTTTAAAGTATTCTTTTTTGTTATTTTAACCTATACTATTACTGGTTTTCATTGTTTTTAGAAGTTTCTCTTTCTTGTTATTGTTTTGTTAAGCAAATTAACTTATAGTTTCAATGAAATTGGAATTGATGTAAATAAAACACTGCAGCAAAAAAAGAAAAAAATTTATGATGTTCAGATCGTTTACTGCATTATATCGTTATCATACAATGTAGGCTTATATGATGAATGACTTAATATTAGATTTTAATATTAATTATTATTAATTAACTTTGCGTATTACAAATTTTAAATTAGTTTAGATCGAAATAATTTATTCATTCATTTATTATAATATTTTTACATGACTGCTCCAAAATGTGTGTATTGGATTTCGGGTATGTACATACGTATATTTGTTCCACCGTAGCAGCTGTTCAACGGCTGACCGAATTAGATGTTTAATCCAACGTTGGAATCTTTACGTTGCCCGTAGTGTCGTAGACTATGTAAATATGTTTATATATATATTTAAACAAATTTAAAAAATGTATCACATCAATGAGTCATTTCTGTATAACTCGTATATCTCATACGTGTGCAGTTGTCTTACTAGTATTTTTATTACACGACTACCCAAAAAAGAGTGTAATGTATTTATGGTGTATGAATGTTTTTTCAACAGTAGCAGCTCAACGGTTGCTACCGATTTAGATGTATGACCCTGCGTTGGAATCCTTACGTTACTGTAAGTGTCACAGGCTATATAAACAGGTACATATGTTTAAATAAATTTTAAAAATTTGGAAAAATAATTATTTGGAAAACTAAATACAAAATTGTCACTTGCACCGCTTTTTAATTAACCTACATTAAAGAAGAATGTTTTATGTTGGCAGTCGTGTTTTGTATTTTTTAATATTTAGCACTAGTTTATGTATTTCAAAACTTTATTATAATAAAAATCGATTATTTCCACTCATGGATTAATCTGTGTAACCTTTCAATTACCCATTGACGTAAGCTACGATAAAATAATAATTCTCTGCTGCAAGTTTTAATTGTAAGTTGGGTTGTCGACTCCGATTATATTACGATATCCCACTCGGAACATGTGTTTTTTTTTTTTCATAGAAAGAAACCTCGAAATTGATCAGTTTATATGTTCATTATACTTAAAAAAAAGTTTACGGTTGTTTTTTTGCAACTTTGTTGATACAGGGCCGGTAAACTGCTGTGTTCCTTCTTCGTGAATATAACTAGAGTTTTTTATATCACGAAAGCCTTGTAGGCCATATTGATTATATAATTTAAAACTCAGCAGTAAAGGAATGATCATATAATAACATAAGTATCCGACAGCATTAAAAAATAACTCCTACATTTAGGGCCAACGATAGTTAGAGCCCTATCCATAGCGAGTAGTTCCTGTCGTCATTGACATTTATGATAAAATCGCTGAGTCAGGTAAACGCAACAGGGAGGTAGGTTTTTGCTGGATCCCTAGCCACGTTGGAATTCTAGGTAACGAAAGAGCAGATTCTGCTGCCAAGGAAGCGTGTATCCAGCCTCCTTTCACCACCCGAGTTACTACCTTTGATTTTATCAATCGTATAAAACAACCACTGCGAACGAGGTGGAAAAGTGACTGGACGACTACCGTCGTTAATAAACCGACGGATTAAGGATTCAGTGTTGCCATGGGGCTCCTCTTGCAGAAACTCTCGTCGTGAGGAAGTTGTCCTCTGCCGGTTACGGTTGGGACATACGAGGGTCACACACGAGCACCTAATGTCAGGAGAAGACCCACCCCTGTGCACACGATGCAACTGCGGCATGACTGTGCACCACATTCTCGTGGACTGCGTATGTTATGCGGCGTTGCGTCGTCAGTTTAATATACCCAGAAACATCCGTGATATCTTGTGTAACGATAGCGGGGTTTTGGAACGGGTGTTTCTCTTTTTGCATAGTACCGGGTTACTGCAAAGGATTTAATATGCTCATATATGTTTTTCTGTAAGGAGTTTTTTGTTTTTTTTAAATTTTAACCTTTATTTTCAATTTGGTTTTTGGTTCTATGTATTTAATTTTACTATCCGGGGAGGGGATTTTTGCACAACCCATCGGAGTTAGGTAAGTTTTATATACTTTCTTTAATGTATTATTTTAACTTTTATATTTTATCAACTTTGTCTATGGTATTGGTTTTGAGTTTTATTTTGACTTCTTGGCTTTTTTTAGTAAATTTTTATTATATTACTAATATTACGTTTACACCTTGTATAGTTTATTATTTCGGAGTTATTTTACCCTTTTACTAATATCTATCGGGTGATGATGACGCCCAGGCATTTTTCGCATACAGAAAAAAAAAACGGTGGTGGTCTATTTTCGATTCATATGTGATTAAATTCATTTTTTTTATTTTTATGTAAATGTAAAAATACATACACTATTTTTCCTTTCAATGTAAACGTATATTTTTTTTTTTATTTTTTTTATTTCGTATTGTGTTTCTATACATATGAAATCTGAATTCAGCATTCAAAAGCAAATTTTTTGAAATCATTACAAGCGAAAATCTAGCTCTCGTCATTATAATGACAACAGATTATTACGGTTCAAATAGTTCACATTTCTCATCTCTTTGTATGCTATATTTTGACCTTTTCCAGACCTCTCATTTCTTCATCATTCAACAAAATATACTCAGATGACATCATTTTCTAAATTTTCACCTCCGTAACTTTACAAATTTATCATTTGATACTGCTTCCATATCAATATATATAAAGTCGCTCTTTTATCACTTTATATTAAAAGAGAATTTTTTTTTTAAGTGAGTATATTGATGTATCTTCTTCTTGAATTGACCGCCTTAGGACTACAATAAATATCTGATTTTTTTGTTGACTTCCTTTCTAATATTTTTCATTCTCTTTTCATATTCTCGCTATCTTTCTTCACTCCTTCTATAGTGATTATATATTTTTCGTTTTTTTCCTGGAAACCCTTGCTTTCTAAAATAATTTTTCTCATTTTATTTCTATTTAATATTATTTCTTCCATGACATTTGGTTCCCGCATACACTCTTCAAAGCTTCATTAAACCAGGTGTTTCTAGTTTTTTTTTTGTTTTTTTTTTATTATAAACAAAATTAAAAATTCTATTAATCGGTTTTTTTTTTTATATAACCAAATTTATTTCTCTTCCATTCTGAAAATATATTCAAAAAAGATGCTTTTTTTCCTAATAAAATTTTAAAGTCTTGTCATTAAATTTATAATTTACTTCGATTTTAACTGGCCGTAATATTTTTCTTAATATTTTCTTTCCTTTTTCTCTGGCTCTTCAATTTCGGTTATCTTATTTATACGTAAATTCTACGATGCTACAAATATTCAGGTCTAATAACTGTATTATAACGCCTAATTTTTGTTTTTTTTGGATATTAATTTTTTATTATATAAATGCTTTTTTGAGTGATAGAAGGGCAAGATCTCTTTTAATAGCTTAAACTTTAATCGATTCTTTATCTAAAGCGTTGGGTTTAATTATTTCACCTAGATATGTAAATTTATTCACTTAATATTTCAATATTCGGCGTTTATTCGGACATATTGATGTGTATTATAATTATTTATCCTAATTTCACTTCTGGGTTATTAAAAAGAAAAAGGAAGCAAATATATTTAAGTTATAGAATTAAATAAGAAGTTTAAGTTTGAAGTTAAAAAAATTTGTATTAAACTTGTGTAAATTTAATTCAGTCACAAAGGAATTATTTAGACGACGATGTTACTTGAGTAGAATTTCAAAAATTAATTTAATTTTTTTAAATTTCTAATTAATCCTTTATTAATTAATACAGAAAAGTTCACTAAATACTTGTATCAATTAATTACAAAATCGTCACAAAATAATTGTTTTTGCAGCTAAATGAAGAAAGAAAAGTAAGGAAAATTAAAGCATGATAATTTTTTAAGCTAAAGCAGCCTTTTCGTTTCAAAGTGGATTTATAACAAAATTACATCATAAATGAAACTTTTAATAATATTTATTTAATGTTTTAACTTCTTCATTATAGAATTTAAATTTATTTATATCTAAAACTGAACAAAACATTATTAATTGACAGATTAGTATAAAAAAATACTTTTAACCATACTTTAAAACTTTATATTAAATTATTTAACTCCGCCCAAACAAATATTTATTCTTTTATAAACCAAGAAGTAAAACATTGAAGGGACTAAGTAATGAAGTTTAAAATACATGTTATTTGTTAATATATATATATATATATATATATATATATATATATATATATATAATTTTTTTGTTTGATGATTTAAAATAGGTACTATACAATATTTAGTGAAATAATATTTACTTAAATGAATAAATGCTTCTTGACAGACTTTTTCGGCTTATACTTTACGAGCCGAAATATATGAGGACAGAGGTAAAATTGATAAAAATTACTCTTAATTAAATCTTAGCAAAATATATTTTTTACACGACTCCCCAAAAAGGAGTGTAATCTATTTAGAATGTATGTATGTATGTTTGTTCCACCGTAGCAGCTCAACGCCTTTCTTTCTTTTTCCTGTTTTAGCCTCAGGGAATTACCGTTCAGATATTACTTCAGAGGATGAATAAGGATGATGTGTATGAATGTAAATGAAGTGTAGTCGTGTACAGTGTCCGGTATCCACGATGAAGAACACCGGTATCCACGATATAGTATTCAATTCCGTATAATCAGGATTTGAACGCTGGAACTCTCGACCTCCAAATCAGCTCAACGCCTGAATCGATTCAGATGTATGACACCGCGTTAGAAACCTTACGTTACCGGAAATGTCATAGGCGATATATATTCAGGTAATTCAAAAGGAAAGTTAAATAATCTGGAAACTGATTTTAAAGCTTCAAATAAGGAAAAACGTTCATACAAACATATATCCGATAACGCTTTGTTATCGAGTTTCAAGTAGCAAAAAATTTAGGGTAGATTTTAGACCCCCGGTGAAATTTCAGTATATTAGGAACCTAAAATAGGTTCCAGAACTGTATTTCCCGCAGTTTTCATAATATCCAATGGAAAACAGAAAAATATGATGACGAAATACAATAAATTTTGTTAAATGACTGATAAATGCGTAAATTTTATTATAAAAACGTTAAACAATTTTTTTCTGAGAAATTAATTTAATAACGACAATAAAAAAATCAACTTTTATTGATAAAAAACTTAACTAAAATATCTTATGAATTTGTAAAAATTAAAAACAGCTATACAATAAATTTAGACCTTTGAAAGATTAAAATATATTTTACTTACTTTTAAAAAACACTCACTGTGGTTTATAATCTAATAATTTATTAGACGATTGCCCAAAAAAAATGTAATGTATTTGAGGTGTACGTTTGTTTCACCTTAGCAGCTCAACAGCTGAAGTTTAGATGTATGACCTGATGTATGTTGGAATCCTAACGTTATCCGGGATTGTTATACGCTATAAATAAATATAAATGATTGGAAAAAAATTTATACGTACTATATACAAGATTGTCACCCGCTTGCTCTTTAATTATCCTATTAAAGAGCAACGTTTATCTGCAATGTTTTTTTAATTTTTAATATTTATCGGTTGTTTAAATTTTCAATAGCATATTATCAAATTACTAACCAATTAATAATTTCACGTGCGTGTGTGCGTGTGCGCGCGAGATTCAAGTAAGCGTTTTTTGATTTAAAATTAATCAGCAAAAAAATAACTTTTATTTTCTGATATCGTTTAAATTACTAAGACAGAATTTAAGAAAGTAACATAATTCCTCAAATTAACTGTTAAAAATAAACTATTGTAGAATCATCGGTGAGAAAATAACGATTTGATCTTTTTTAGAAATATTTTAGCAAAATAAAAACCACTTTTTAAATGAATAGACGAAAGATAATCCTTTATATAATTTCTCTTTTACAGCATACATAATCTCTGTTAACTTAAAAACAAGAATTAAATGTACTGTCTAATTTATTTATTTCTTTTTTATTCTTTTAATCTAAACGTCGACTTTATTAAGTCGGGACCAAATTAAAACTAACTTACTAACTCGTAATTAGGGGTGACCTAAAAAAGTCGAAGACAAACTGAAGAATCCTTTTTTTAAGTTTTTGTAAATATATATCGGCATTTCATTCTTCGTTAGTCTCTTTGTGGCGATAGGCATTGGATTGTTTACAATTATTTATTACTTATTTACTCGCAGTATTAAAACTTTATTTTTATTTTCAAATTTTACTAAAAATGTTAACTTTTACACCTCCGAAATCAAAACTACTCTTTTCATCAACTAATGAGACAGCAGTCTGTTCTTGTCATTTTTTTGTACTATTTATTTTTTATTTTAACTTTTAATAAAGACTTCTTGTGTTTAGCGTTTCATGAGAATGATTTTTTTTCCATTCACGCAGTATTTTACTACCAACTAAAACATATGTTTTGTGTATATTTTTAATACTCTCAGAATACAATTAAGATAATTCAAGAATAAGATACCTCAAACAACAGGTAATCCTCTGGTGATTTTATGAGCTAATTTCATTCATATTCCTGATTAAATTATTCGTGGATAGTTTCGTAACAATATCAGATTTTTCTTCACACCATATGTTGTGATCACTCCATAATCAAGGAGTGAAAAAAATTTTGAAATAAATTATCAAAATGAATTACGCGGATTTTTCTTAATAGTAGTAAAAATGTATATTTTTACATCTCTGAAATTAGATTATTTTACTATATTCTTGAACTGATTAACCTTTCAACCGGATCACTTTGCATTTCGTTTATTTGATTAATTTTTTGAGTGGAAATGTTCAAACATCTTTTTTAACCAATCGAACTTAGTAAGGAAATTTTTTCAATACTGCCTTGATGAAAGAATTTTTTATATGAAAAATTATATTGATGAAATTGATGAGAAAACTTTTTTTCTCAATAATGAAATTTTGAGCCATAATGATACGTATCCAGATGACATTCTGATACTGAAGTACTTTTCGCCCGAAAAGCTGACAACAAAGTTGTAGGACTTTCTCTTGACGCGGCTTTTTTCTGACGCACGGCTTACACATATAACTTAATTTAAAATATTTATTATTTTGTTTAAATATAATATTATTGTTTATTTAATTAAATGATTCTAACTAAAGCGTGCGCGCGTACCGTATTTCATTTGATCGGATGTGGCTGTACTAACAGCCACCTTAAATATTATTCATTTATTTAATTCTACTGCTTACCTGTGACGTTACAACATAGCAGACAACTATGAATTTCGAATTAGAGAGTTCTAAGGTAGTAAAGGTAAAAGATAAAGGGTAAAGGTTCCTGAGAATGATTTTTTCCATTCACGCAGTGTTTTTTCAGACCTAATCATACCAACAAAAAAAATCCATATTGTGTAAAATCCTAAACTGATTAAGTAAAATTGAATCGCGTTTTTTTGGTGGTAGGGTTTCAATTAATCACTCATCTTAGGAACCGTCGACCTAAGACTGTACAAGGCTACACTTCATTTACATTCGTAGATAAGATCCTCATTTATCCTCTGAAGTAATTTTAATATATTATATTCAATATTATATAATTTATATTAGTTTTAACCCTTATTTAGTTTTATTATTTTAGCGTTATTTTAAAAAAAAATTCCGGGCGATGATAACGCACAGGCGTTTCCCCCTCCCCCCCTAAAAAAAAAATTAAGCATAATACTTTAAGAAATAAACTTAAATATCCGTCTTCTATTATACTATATTTTATATTAAACAATTTTTAAGTCCATTTATTGTATTTTTTAGGATTGTCCAACTAATTAGTTGGATGCGATTCAAACTGATTAATTTAGATACGATTCAAACTTTATCAAATAGTAAAAAATAAAATGATGATAAGAGTTTAATTTTCCTCAAATTTTCTGAAAATGTTGGTTTAAAGCAATAAATTATTTTTTTTTTAAATTTATTATAAAGGAAACTAAATTAAAAATGTACTAAAGTGTGGACAAACAGCAGAAGCAAAATAATTTTATGATATTACGTAAAATGTATGGTGAAAATTGTGACATGTGATAAATTGCTCGCAATTTTAAAATGTGTATCACGTAAACATCCTCCCAGAGGGAAGAAAAAGCTAAAGTATCTTTATGACGTTTAACATTAATAAAATGTTAATATATTTAAATTGAATTAAAATGTTCTGTATTATATATATATATATATATATATATATATATATAATATACTACGACACACGAAATAGGTTAAAATTAAGTTTATTTTTTAAACTTAAACAGTATTCTTTATTGTTATCCAATTAAACGTTGTTACTTGCTTCAAAATGGGTAAAATAGAATAAAATGTAATATGCCAAATTAATTTCTGAATATTGGGAATAAAACAATAATTAAATTAAGACAAAGGTTTCGAGGATTTCATTTCAAAAAGATTTTACGAAATTTATGATTCAACACTGCAGTTGACAATAATGGCTACTAACTCGATACGGTCGAAAAATAACGAATACCATATACCATATATATGTAGTAATACGGTACAACCTGCTGCTACAGATGACAGGTTGTAGTACAGTACAACCTGCTGATACTAAAAGTAAAATAAAAGTGGAGAAAATCTTGCTCTTTTTTTATAAAAAGTTACTACTTTTATATTAATTCAAAAGAATACGAATTACAAATCACACCTCCTTAAAAGTTGATTAAACCTATAAAATTAGCAAAAACAAATTAAAAAGTAATTCATATCTGCACGAGTTTTTTTTCATTATAGTGATTCAAAAAGGACTTCAAAACTTTAAAAAGATAAAAAATTACCTTACATAACTTACACAATCAGTTGAGCTCTGATTTCATTTCAAAACACATCAAGTCGTGACTGATGAAGTTCACCGAATTCGGTCACAAGCGCTGTCACCAATGTTGTTAAAAACGGGTATTTTCTGGTGCAGACTCGCTGCGTTTTGGTTTCACGATTGCAGTTCAACGTAATTTTTGTAGAGTACGGTTGGGAGCCTCCTAGTAGGCAAAAAATTTACTCTTGGAACCAAACCAAAGATCATGTCTTTTGTTTCCTAAGCAAACAAAGATTTACAGCCTGTTCTTCTTCCAGGAGGCAACCGTAAATGGCAACGTTTATCTAGATATTCTTCAAAATTTTGTAATTCCTCACTAAAACGATGATGATCAAGCTGGACACCATTACTATCAGCAAGACGTGGCAAGACGGGGTACCACCTCACTACTGCCTAGAAGTCCAAGATTTTCTTGATACTCGATTCCCAGGTCGATGAATTGGGCGTGAAGGTCAAATTTCAAGGCCATCTCGCTCCCTAGGTTTCACATCACTAGAGTTTTTTTTATGGGTTTTCATTAAAAATCGGATTTACGTACCACCTTTGCCTGCTATACTTGTTGAGCTAAGACTTCAAATTAACGCAGCAACTGCCGAAGTAACGACCGATTTGCTGGCTATAGCCTGAAATGAATTCAAATGGTATGTATGACGCATTACATATGGTAGCCATATCGAAATAAAGTGAAGGTTGAGTAACAAACTTGATGTGTTTTTCTACGAAATAAAATCTTAACCGAATCTTTAAATTATCTCAATAAACTTTTTTTATGCTTTTAAAGTTGTGAAGTTCTTTTTAAATCACCTGTCCGACATTTCATGTCGGATGAAGCATGGTTTCATTTATCCGGCATTTTTCGCAGAACATCAGGTATTGGATGGCGAGGAATCCTCACGAGATATTCGAGTGTCCACTTCACGATGTGAAAATTGGTGTTTGGTGTACTGTTTCCGGTAATCGTATATTGAGACCAATATTTTTTGACCGGACACAATATACAAGTTTACCTCACAATTTTTGAGGAATTCTATGCGATTGTTGGGATAACTTGCGTTGTGATTTTTTTTGGACTGGCAGTAGATATCCTTTCAATATCGGTAGTGGCCTGTGGAGTCCTACCGGTTGCCTATTTCATTTTGCATTTGAAGCCAAACTATTGAACACCATTTTTTAACTAAATCGTGTATGCTACTCTTCGCTGGGATGTTAGCATTCGGAAATTTTTCTATGAATACTTTACGTGAATCTTCAAACTATCATTACGAATATATTCAACAACTATAGCTATCCTCTCCTGGATAGAATAAGGCATTTTACACAAACACAACTGCACTCACAATACTGCACTGTCACGTAACCAACTGACAAATGGCAGCAATAATCAGTAGTAATATATATATCCACTAGTCGCGCTAGTTGTGCGAGAGACTTTCATAAATAGTGTTGGGTAGCGGTTTCATTATGGGTTCGGCTTTATGTTGCTCATTCTGTAGTTGAAGTATTGTAATTTTGTACTCTCGACCTTCTTCCAAAAATCATCGTCCAAAAATTTAATTTTTGGACGAATGTATGGATGACGTTAAAGTATTAGAATTTGACCCCAAATTCAATCGGCTGAAGATGACAGAAATTTAGAGTTAATTGTAAGGTTTTGAATCGCGTTTTAACAAATGAGCTATTTGAAATTTACTCAACTGGATAAGTTTAATACGATAAAAAAATTATCTCATACGATAAAATATTGAATCTCTCTGATAACCAAACTTAAAAATACATACAAGCTAAATAATAAATATTTACTTCCAGGTAATTTTATTTTCCGTTACGTGGTTATTTATAAGTGAAATCTAAAGAACAATGCCAAATTTTAAAACTTGACAAAACTCAGACAGTTGAAATTGTAGAAAATATTCAAAGGTATTTTTAATAATTTTATAAAATCTTTTTTTCAGTCAAAATAAGTGTCTAAGTTTTATAAAAACACCTTTTAATATAACAGCGACAAATTTTATTACCACATTGATTTAAAACAGGAATAATTACTAATGAATTAATTACCATTTTCCCACGTAAATATTACTACTATCTTATTGCACGTATATCAGTGGCGTGTTAAGATTTTTCAGTATTATTGGAAAATAAACTGAAAACGCTAGACCCCTATTTTTAGCTTTCGGAGGAGAGTATTCCAACCAGTTTTCGAGGTCAAGATTTTCCTAATCTTGGCATTTTTTTATCCCGATATTTACACGAATTCTTTAGAAATCTTAAAGTATTTTTTTTCTTATTTTTTCCAGTCGCTTGAGAACAATTAAACCAACTTTAGATATTCAGAGATGAGTAAATAAATAATGATTGTAAATGATTATTTTAAATATGAACAATTTATAATACACTGAAAAAGCGACTTTTGAAAGTGCAATAAACAGTAAAAATATTATATTTTCTAACATTTAAATTTTGACTTTTTAAAGTTGGCGCAAAATTTAAACAACTACCAAAAACGAGCGTACCAAACATCAATTTAAAATGTATCCCTTTTATATGTTATTTGATAAAAAAAATCTTTTAGTTTTTACACGACTGCCCAAAAAGGTGTATAATGTATTTAGGGGGTATGTATGTATGTTTTTTCCACCGTATCACCTCAAGGACCGAACCAATTTATATGTATGACCCCGCGTTGAAATCCTTAAGTTACCGGGAGTGTTATAGACTATGCATACGTACATATATCTATACAAATAAAAATGTTAATGTTCGTTTGTGTAAATTCTTAAATCACCGAAAGTTCTTCACCGATTCCTTTGAAATTTTGACACAACGTTGCATTCGAAAAGCGCGTGTTTTTATATACCTACTATTTATATATCTAAGATGTCACACCTATGACAGGTAAAAACATGCCTTTTTTAAAAACCGCTTAATCTGTTGGACGTATAAGCAACACACGCTATACTAAATATTTTATGATTCCATTTCAGTGTTTACGATAGGTGTATCCGCTACAGACTAAAAAAATACTGAACTGATTTACGCGCGGGAAAAGGAAGAAAGAGAAAAATCGTAAAAATTTAAAAGGGAAGAAGGTAAAAAGGGAAAACGGGAAAAGGAAATGGAAAGGGGAAAAGAGAAAAAAGGAAACGGGAAGGGGTAAAAGAGGAAGGGAAAACTGAATAAGGGATAGAGAAATGTAGGAGGAAAATGGTGGAGAAGAGGGGAAAATTGGGAAAGGGAATATAGTAAACAAGAAAATGGGAAAAGTAAAATGGGGAAAGGAAAGGGAATAAAGGAAAGAGGGGAAAAGACGAAAGGGTAAGAGGGAAAGTTTAAATTTTGTGAAGTTCCGTAATATTAATTTGTTAATGTTTTATCAAATTTTCAATTGTGTTGATTTAATCTATATATATATATATATATATATATATATATATATATATATATATATATATACACACATATAAATAAATCTATAAAATTAAAAAAAATTTCAATATACAAAATAACGCAGCAAAATCAATGCGTCGAATGAAATTAACAAGATGTCATTACCAAGATATAGACAACGGAAAGTTAATAGTAACTTGGGCTTTTTAACCAAGTCATATTGGCTTAAAGCATAAAACCTTCACAGATCTAATCGCATTAGTCCGAAATTTATGGGCCCGTATTTCTACATTACACTGTCGTGTAAATGATCTTCACTTGCCGGACATACTATTTTTTTTTTTTTAGATTTTTTTTGGCTATCGTGTTTTTTTAAATTTTAACACGTTTAAAAGGTAAGTTTATTTTAATTTAATTTTTTAATTCCTTGTACGAAGTAAAGGAAGTATTATGTTCGCGAAGAATCTCGATTTTCAGATTTCAAGGGAAATATCCATTTTGACCATCCGTGAATCCATTTTGACTAGTTTCAGCGTGATATCTGTACGTACGTATATGTATCTCGCATAACTTAAAATGTATCTTAGCCGTAAGATGTTGAAATTTTGGATTTAGCACTGTTGTAAATTCTAGTTGTGCACCTCCCTTTTTTATTGCAATCGACTAAACCAAAAATTGTTCATAAAAGCCCAAAATAAAAAAAAAATTGGACTTTTTCTTAACTGCAGTAATAAGCCCTCATTGTGAGTTTTTCAACAGTATATCATAAGTAGTACTTATTTTCAACAGTTCCAATTTTTTTGTTTTTAATTTAAATATATTGATTTATTAGTAACTTTGATTATTAACTTCTAATTGTAAAAAAAATTTACGATAAATTCTTTAATAACAATAAAAAAAAAAATATCTGAAGTTACTAATGAAATAATATTTTATATATTTTTCGTTTGAAAAAAATTTGTATATGTAATTTAATAAGCGTACAAGGAAGTCATGTGGTGTCCACATCACATTTTTTAATTTTTATTTGAAATATGATAAGGTCTAAATAGCAGGGAAAAAATATTTAGCAAGAATCACAGATGTCTTACTAAAAATAAGTAAGTGAATCAAGAGAAGTGATGTAGTGTCCGACTTGTAATGTAATGCTACCGACTTTAACAAGGCTGACTTTAACAAGGGAAGACATAGAAATAAGGCTGCTTGAATGAGAGAATATGTATTATCTTTTTTAATATAAATTTTGAAAATATTTTTGAAATTTTGCGTGAAAACACTTTAAACATGAATTATATTATAGCACTAATAATTAATGATGACAAAAAAAGAAAATTTTCTTTTATATTCTATTTTCTATGAATAGAAGCTAATTTTTTTTTCAATTAATTATACTCCACTTTTCTTATCCGAAATGAAGCTTACTACAGAACTGCCATAAGAATTTAACTAAAAAATAAAATAGTTATAGAAATCATTTTATTTGGTGAAGAATAAGCCTTTTTATTAAAAAAATTCATTAAATCAAATTTAATTTTTTTTAAAGATACTATTTAATACATGCAACTGTAACTTAATTGAAATTTATTGGAATAATATTGATAAGATTTCTTAAAATTTCAAAAAAATCTTTAAAATACAACAAAATTAAAGTATTTTCTACAAAATTACAAAAGTAACTTCCTTAGTTTGAAATTAAATTTAGTTAATTTTTACATTTAAGTTTCTCAAAAAGTGTTTGATTTTTAACAAAGTTTTTGATACTTTAGGTTACATTTAAAATCATTAATGTTGTTTTTACACCTCATGTATTCATAAATTAAGAATAAGCTTTTATTTTCTCTGACAGTTTATTAAATATTTCAAGATATTGTACTTTTGAAATAATATTTTAATCATTAAAATGTTTCATTTAATTTAGATTTATGTTCAATTTATATACATTTATCTTGTTTTTTCTTTAAACACGACTTTCTACATTTTTATTAATTTTTTCTAAAACAAAAAAAAAATTGAATTCGGAGAAGAACATGATTGTCAGAAGAAAATGAAAAAGAAAATCGTACATTTCAAGGATTTTAACTGAGAGACGGATACGTTATCAGTGGGTAAAGTTGTAGAATAATTTTTTTTTCTTAAAACAGTTGATAAATGTGCCATTGATAAATGGTACAGAACTAACACTTGATGCATTACTTAAGATTTGAAATATTACGAAATGATGTTCACTGAAATGTTGTATTCAGTATTTAACAGATAACTGCTTAGAACACATGTGGAAGACAAATTATGTTGAATATAGTAAAAAAGGCTTTACTGTTTCTGTACAACAATTTTTTATTTATATATATATATATAAATATATATGGAAGTTATTTGCCGAGTAAAATATTTATAATATTTATTTCAGCTAATATAATATAAAAAAGTGGTGCACAGTGGTTTGAATGAATGATTTTTGTCTTATTTATTTACTCGTACTTTACTTTTTTTCTCAGTTCTTCTAGTTAAGCTACATTGATTGCTTGTTAAAAAAAAAACCAATCCATAGCTCACATCCATACGCCGCACTGCTTTCAACTAATGTTTTATACATATTTTGTTTATTTTTCACTGAAATATCGTTATTCTACAAAACAGAATGCAACCTTTTTACAATCCCCTCCCCCTTTATAATCTTATTCAAAATATCCGTAATATTTCTTCCATCAGATGTTAATATTTTCCCAATTTATTTAAATTCATCAGAATGCTTCTCAGTTCCTAACGATGTTTCTAAATCCTCTCTTTTTCCTCCGAGCACCATGTACGGTGTCTTTTCTACATTAATTTCTTGCCCCCGTTTCTTGTATTCAGTAATTAAGCTGTCCATCAAATACAAAATATCATCCCTATCCTCTGCCAAAAATAACCTGATCATATGTAAACAACAAATTGTAAATATAATTTTCCTCCATCTTTAGCTATTAAATAATGGAATAATAGAGTAGAAAAAAATCGTTTCCATCGATACGGTATTACAATAACATTTAATATATTAATTTATATTTTTCATCTTTAATTAAATAAAAATACTGAATACATTTAGTCGCATAAAAAAATTAACGTAATATATTATTTTCTTTTGAACGATTCTAATTATACGAATAATTTTATACAGAAGAAACAATAATTTTTCATTCTTAAAAATGTATAAAATAGATATGAAAAATTATACTAAATTGATAAAAAAAAATATTACAAAAAAGAAAATCAATGATAGGTATCAGAGTGAAATGCTTGATATGAAAAAAAATGTATTATTAAGAAATAAGGAAAATGAAGATATTTATACAGATATCTACGATGTCGATGTTAATTATAAACCGTCTATTTTTGATGTTCCAATCAGGTACAGATTTACAGATGCAGCGTTTGAAGCGCATGGATATTGGCACCAAAAGTATTTATGGAAAACCGGTATTACAGATAATCTTTATCGACTGCTTAGAAAACTGTATAAAATGGAAAAAGGAAAAAGGCCGATTAATCCGTCGGTTTACATCCAAAATAATTTTACTGATTTGGAATGGCCCGACTGGGTTTATAAATTTGCTTATTTTTGGTTATTTTGCTGTGAAACTGAAATTGAAAATTTAAAGAATAGAATGGCTTACATGAAAGTATTTAAGAAAAAATTGGAATTAGAGGAAAAAGAACAAGTCGATAAGATAACGGTATTAACAATGCATAAAAATTTAGATTCGCCGAAGATTACTCCATCCTCAGTAATGATATATTCTTAAACTTTTAATAAATTTTTAATGGATTTTTAAATATTAAATAAATTATTATAATCATAATCTGTGATATAATTTTAAATTTTAAGTACTCCATCTTCGGTTTAGAAAAACATTTTTCCTCTTTTTTTTGTAATTAAAAATATTAAGTACGTGAATATATTTGCTTTTTTAGAAAAGTTAGAAATATGGATGTAAGATTCAGAATAATTTGAATTTTTCCAAGGTTATGAATTTTTGGTAAAGTTTTATTACTTTTTTTAATACTTGTTTTCAATTTATTATCAGGTGTACTCCAAGGATCTAAACCTTGGCCTCCTGCTCTTATCATTTCTAACCGATGATTCGCCAACAATTCTCAAATATTATTTACTTTTTGTATGCGATGTTAAATTGTAAATAGTTGATGAAAGCCCTTTGGATTGTACAACGCAATGTGAAGAGTGTTGTAATAATAAATGTAAGGTGGGGTTATATCATCAAGAATTATCGTATAAAAGTTCATTTGTAAATAGATTAAAAAATTTAGAGTTTTATATCTGAGCTCAAACCAAAACCAAAATTAATGAATGAAACTTTGTGGTTATAAGTTTCATAATTTGGTTTATTTGTATTTTTATTAACGGTTTATGAGTTTTTGTGAGCGTATCTGTGAATTGATTTTGATTTCAGAAAAAAAATCTTTATTTTTTAATTACAGTGATATTTAATTAGTAAAATCACGAAGTTTGAAAGTTGAAAACATTCAAAAATAATTTCAATACCCATTTAAAAATAAAGAAAAATTAATTTAGTAAGCAATATAATTTAAGTAGGCTGCCCCGAGTTATCTACTATAACCATACTGGTTGTAAGTATTGTGTATTACACCCAATTCACTCCCGAAAATTATACAACCTTCCCAAGAGAATCAAGTACCCCCTATTTGCTAATTAAAATAAGAAATAAACTTGTTTGTTGTTGTGCTTCTTTGATCTGCTGGGCTGAAAATACCAACATTTGTAGAATACAATCAATATTCCAATAAATACAATAAAAGTTTCATTCTTTTTATTACAAGGGCTATTACAATAAAAATTAATCAAATCAGTCAAAGGTTAATCTTTGTCGTATATCCACGTGTATCTAACATGAGAATGTATGTCATAGATTTTACATGCATGCAAACTGTAATAAACAATGAGGAAATATCAAACTGCTTTACTGAGGGGAAACAGATTCAATAAAATGCTTTTACTCAGAAAAGGAAATAAACAGTTCTAATCCTGTAACAAAATTTTGACAATGAAACTTATAATTAGTACCAAACTTATATATTTATAAAACCATTTGTCATCGCTGATTGGCTGGCTCACTCATTCATCAACGCACAGCCTGATAAACCTGAAAAATTTTTAATTTCGAAGGTAGAGCTAGCTTTCTTTTTCAAAATTCATTCCCTAACTAGGGGAAAAGGAGTTAAATCCCCTACAGAATGGAATTTATTAATTTTATCTCATTTACCATAGCAACAGAAATTCCTTTCTTACCATGATAACAGAAATAAAATTAAGTAAAATTTCTTTTTAAATACATTTAAAATCGTCTAATTAAATTTCACACGAAATAAAAATGGTTGTCAAGATCTTAAATATTGATGGGGATATGATTCCTTAGATCAACATTCGGGATGATGGAGTTGTTGTTCCTATTCAATATCTAATAGATGGAAACGATGCGGAAGCTCAAAACGTTCCCGACCGTATTGTGAAGTAGGTCCATGATAATTAGAATGAAGATATTCAATTAATGTTGCATAACAGCTGAAATAATAATTATATACATGAAAAAGCTTATTTTTCCAATATAATTCAACCTACAACTTGTGGTGAATTGATAACTGTGAATTTATCTTTGAAGTTTTTATTTCAGAATTTCGAAATTAAGTGTTACGCAATCAAACGGTTAAGATTTACAGCTACCAACCTATCTTGGGAGCATTTTGATGCTCTTTTGCCTCCTAACGACCAAAAACGACCTACCCAGGGCCATTTTCCCATCACCCCTGAATAAAAATGCTTTTCTGTTATGGCCATGGAAGATTGCCATATGAGTATTTCAAAGGAGGTCGATCCGGTGTACCTTGACAACAGTGCTGCGAAGTATTTTAATATTTTATTATTATTATTTTATTGTAATTAGTTTAAATTGCCACATTTAGCAAACTTTTATGGGTTTTGATTGTTTATTTTGGATGTCGATATTAATTTTAAAACAATATGCGTTTAAGAAAAAAAAGTTAATTTGTCTTATTAAAGTCTGCTAAAAGAATGAGAGTATCTCTCGATCCCCTGAAACAGCTGAAATCCGTGATTCTCATTTAGCTGCTGACCGAGAACATTACACCTAGACTCAAGCTGTAGCTTTTTTACATCTTGAGCGTATCAGCGCTTCTTCATCAAGAACGAGGGAAACGAACGGAAGAATGAGATCGTTTCAGGCTTTTTAATTGTTATTTATCAGTACTATTCTCACAACCATAAAAATAACGAACATAACGGGATCCAGGGCCAGACCCACTGACCGGGTACTTTTAATTATAAGTCGTTATAATTTATATCATTTTAAAGTACTACAAGATTCATGGTAGTAATTAATGTTTTGGGTAATTCGCGTGCAGTAAAAAAATTGGTATTTTAAAATTGGTATCGTAAAAAATGTAGGTAAGTTGTTTTAAAACAATACGAAACGTAAATACATAGTGTGTTCTTTTAGAATACTAGTATTTAAAGAATAACTTTAAAAACTTTTTAATATCCGTATTATCTATTTAATATCACGGATAATTTGTATACTGATTCAGTATACCCGTTTGGATAGTAATTAAACCCCAAATAACTTCAATTTTTACATCAAAATTAACAAGACCAGAAATGGTACAACTGAGATTACAAATGGATAGGCATAGAATTTTAGCGCCTAACTTCTATTAACAGTACAAGACTAGAGCAGACACTCATTGTATCGGAAATATTACGTGCGGAAAACGTCCACCTATCGGACGATAATTCGCGAGTCACTGGAGGTACTGGCGGTGGCAATGCCGGTCGATCTACTGATAGCCCTCAGAGTGAAACGGGTGAAAACTAGGAGGTTGCCACCTCAGGAGAAAAAGGAACAACTTTAGGCCTATATCAGGGAACTGATTTGCGTATGGCAGGAGCGGTGGGACACAGGCCCAGAAGGGTCGGTGGACCCGCCGTCTGATTGGGGATTTTCGAGCTTGGTGCGAGAGGAAACATGGCTAAATTGATTTCTTCCTTACCAGTTTTTGGCGGGAAACGGAGGTTACAAGGCGTACCTTGCCGTGGACCACTCGGACCGTTATCCGGTCTGTGATGACGAGGAGAAAACGACGCACCAATTTTCTTTTCTTGTGCGCAATTTTGGCTGCTCGACGGCGTATGTTGGATGTACCGGACCGTGAGGACATGTTCACACCAGAGGAACTCCAGCGCATCGTTCTAATGGGAGAACAGCAGCGGACGGCAATATTAAGATTCAATAAGTATATAATGGAAGAGCTAAAAAGTGCAAAAGCCCAATGTAGACGTCGGAGGGTACCGGGGCGGACAGGCCGGCGGCCGAACGCCTCGGGGGCCTTCTGAGCGTCTGGGGGTCGCCTTGGTCGATGAAGCCGTGGGCACTCTGTTCCTAGTGCTCGATGGCGTTCTCGTTGCTACGGAAGACAGTTGCCACTTGGTAAGTACTGGGCTGGTAAGTTCTGTGTTGTGAGTCTGTGTGATATTTTACTCTTGTGTTTGTTATTGTGGTTGCGTGAGTGTGTTTTACAATGAGTGTTCACAGTATGGAAAAAAAATTTCATGTGTTAGTGTGTTTTATCTTTATTGTGATGAGTGAATAATTGTTTACTCCTTGTGTTGGTGTTGCATGAGTTGTGTTGCGTGAGTATGTGTTTGGATGTTTCAGTTATGACTGCGGTGACCGACTGTGTATGCGGACGTTTCCCCCCTTCCTAAAATAATGCTGCAATTCCCAGGAGAGGCGGAAACCCAGGGGTTGAGGTTTAGTCGGTAGTGCGCAGGAACACATACGCACTTAATAACATCTTGCGGAACCTGTTAGCGAATCCGACACTGCTTCGGCGCTCGTAAATGGGGTTGCTACACCTGTATAAAAAAAAAAAGAGCAGACTAGCTATCCTTTTTCCCCTGTCATTATCTAATCCTGTTTCTCGATCTAAATTTGGCTAAATTGATATTTAATTAAAACGAATCGTGGTCTTGTAGTATGTGGATACAACAAGCTACATGCTTACTACCAGAAGGGGATTATGTCAAGCAGTGATTTCTCATCGAACTTTGCTTCTACAATGAGGCGGACTTACATTCAAATAATTTTGTTATATGGATTTTGACAAACCCGTATGTTTCATCCCTTTTCTCTTATTATGACTGTGTAAGTTTCTTTTAATTTATATATGTCTACAATTGCCTCAAAAATTAACAATGAAAGAACACCGTTAATTAATAATAGACCTATAAAAAATTACCTACAGGTTCATATTTCCTTAATAAATCACTTACTAAAGTGATTTACTAATTTACTAATTTGATATACTAATATCAAATGAATCACCTTTGCACCCTAAAAAATTTACTTAATTTTATTTAGAAAATAATTCCGAAATACTCACTCAACACTGAATTTTGTATGAGGAATTATCATTCCATGATAAACTGTTATAATAATACAATCACCAATTTATCATCATTAAATCTAAGTAGAATCTTGGAGAAAAATATTTTTAAGATTATTTTTTTCAACTTTTCATTATCAGTATTATGAATAATCATTACACCTTAGATTAACAATTGTGATGATTATTTGAAAATATTATTGCCTTTCATGATATAAATGTTTGCTTTTTGTATTGCTAAATTTATTTTTAATGATTATAAAATTGGATTTATTTTCGTTTACTCAATTACTCAGAATGAGATGTTAAATATCTGATTCATGAAAGTATATCTAATGATTTAAATTAATATTAAACTGTAACAATGATGCGTCATCTACATAAATTATTACTTGACGCTTATGTTGACCTAGGCTGAACTCTACGTCTGCTGTAATCCATGTAATATGTGCTTACATCAATTGGAACCGATAATTTTTAATTATTCCTGTCTATTATCTTGATAATTATGAATTAATAAAAATATTAGCAGCGATTGTTGCACTGTTTTTCTCCACTTTTTATGAGTTAAACAATTATACAGTTAAAAACTTTACCTATAAAAAAAATCTTGGTATAATTTTTTTCCTTGAATTCGTTATATAGTAAATTTTTATAGTACATCGTTATATTACTTTTTAGGCAGTTATTCTAGATTTATCTTTTCTTAACCCGTAAGGTCTGTTCTTAATATTTATTTTCATTCTTACTTCAGATTCTAACCCACTGAATTCTACAATTTTTTTTTTAAAGATTGAAGCAAACTTATGGTTTTGCAAACCGGTCTTCTTTAGTAAGTTGTAAAGATTTGATTTAAGCTAAATTTTTATTTTCTTTCAAGAAAAGCTACGTTTATTATTTTTTTATAAACCTAATTATTGAATCTACCTCTTGCTTTATGACTGAACAATTTTGAAGACTACATAAGGAAACTTGCAGAGATAGCCGAATAAAAGTTTATTTAATGAAATATTTGAATCTTAGGGGAAGGCACATCGGCTCGAACCAGACTTCATCTCCTTTTTATTTTCTTAACTATTTTTTTAAATTTAAAATAATATTGAATTATTAATAATTATTAACCATTCATTGTAAAAATCTTTTACAATGAATAATAATTCAATAATAATAAAACAATTACAAAAAAATATCAGAAGTTTTTAATGAAATAAAATTTTATGTACTTTTCATTTTAAAAAAAATGTGTAAATGTAATTTAATAGGCGTACAAGGAAGTCATGTGTTGTCCACCTCAAATTTTATATAATAGTAGCAAACCCGGCAATGCTTTGCTCTTGCTAGATTTAAGTATATATATAAGTTAAATGAACAATTGAAAGTTTGATAAAACATTAACAAAATGAACATTACGGAACTTCAAAAAATGTAACCTTTCCCTTTTATCCTTTCCTCAATTTTCCCGTTTTCCCTTTTATTATTTTCACCCTTTTCCTTTTCCAATTTTCATTTTCACCACCTTCCCTTTTTCTTCCCCCCATCCGCCCTTTCACCATTTTCCCCTTTAACCCTTTCCAATTCTTCCCCCTTCCTCTCTCCCCATACCTTTTCTTTTTTCCTCTTTCCATTTCCTTTCCCGTTTTCCACTTTTTTCTCTTCCCATTTTCCCCTTCTCCCTTTTACCTTTTTAGATTTTTCCCTATTTTCTTATTCTGATTTTTCTCTTTCCCCCTTTTTCCTCGCACGTAAATTGGTCCAGTAGTTTTTTAGTCTATAGCAAACACATATATTGGAAACATTGAAATGGAATTAAAAAATATCTATTATAACGTGTGTTGCTTTTAGGTCCGACAGTTTTAAAAAAAAAACATATTTTACTTGGTGTCGCAGGTGTGACATCTTAAGTATAAAAATAGTAGGTATATGAAAATGCATGCGTTTTCGAGTGCAACGTTGTTTCAAAATTTGAAAGCAATCGGTGAAAAACGTTCCGAGATTAAAGATTTTGAACAAACGAACTTTTACATTTTTATTTATATAGCATCGATAAGAACAGTAGGAATCTTATAACTATAAACGTATATCACATTACGTTGTCTTGATGTCAGTTTTTTATTTTTTATTTCAGTTAAACAACAGAAATTAGGATGAATTAATTAATTATAGTTGAAATGATATCTCGGAGATATTAATGATTTTTATCAACAATTTGTTTCTGTGTTTCAGAATTCTTACAATAATAAATCACAGATTAAATAATGTGGCAAACCCATCTCATCCCAAAAATAAGTCCTGAATGACTAAACAGATTGCTATAGAAATTTCTTTGAAGAGATGGAAAAATTCCCCTACAAATAATACTTAGCTGACTACAATATAATTTAATATATGTAAGATGTTATTTCACCAAATTTAATATTTTATAAAATAGGAATAGTTATCTACTATAACAAAATATTTATCTTATGGAATGACATAAGATAGAGCAACATCACTCAAAATCAATAATACACATGGTCTAGGTTGCATATCATCCTTTACAAATTTGGCTGGGAAGTCAACCATTCATTTACAAACTTAAACCTTACTAAAGTGAACTTGAATCAACAACCAACCCTTTGATTAGGAAGACTGTGTTTTATTAACTATTCTGCCTGATCTCTCTAACACGGTATTATTTTCGCATAGCGGTTGTCACAATTTCCTTGATCGTATACGTTATGCGAAGGGATTGTATCGGAGATCATAGGGTAGTGAAATTGGAAAAAAATTCTTTAGATATTGATATTCATCGGCCTTTTTCCGATTTAAAGTAATCCAATATTTTCTGTTGCTACTTAAATTTATGCGAGTCTTTTACGCTTCAGCTGCAAAACTTGTAACTTTTGTAATGCTTGAGATTTATTCGTAACAAATTATTTCTCTTGATTTTTTTCTTTTTTTCTGAATATGGATTTTTTACATTTATATTATTGGTTTCAATTTTTTCGCTTTTAAGACCAATTGGTGTAATTTTTTTTCAACATAGATACTTGCAGAATTTCTTACGTGTATTCTTACACTACTATTCGTTTATCCAGGTTTCTTTACTGTCAGTTAATAGATTTTTTTTTAACTGCATTATGGCATCCTTTTCCATAGTTTTCTAATGATAATGACTTATCTGATGGTTTTACCATAAAAAAAGAAATGTATATTTATATAAAACTGCGCGTACAAGTGTGATGTGAATAAGTTATTAAAGAAAATAAACCTAACACGAATTAGAAAGTGAAGTATAAAATAGTATGCAGCATAATAATGTTAAGTAAATATAATTTCCACGGAAATAAGTTAAAAGAATAAAAATTATAAATTCAAATTAAAAACTCTTGTTGGGATCATTTACCAGAAAACTTTTACCGATATTTCAACATAAATTACTGGTTAGATTCATCGAAAGTTTAATTTACGAAGCGAACGTTTCTGTGTAGGATGATTCATTCTGACCGCATCGCTTCCTTGTTAGTAAGCTTCATTGGTATGGATAATACAATAGTCTCGAAGTACCACTGACATATATACGATAAGTTAATACACTTATGTTACAAAAGGATATTTGTATATGGTTATAAATTATCTTATTTTCTTGTTTTTTTCCCCAATGTTCAAGCATTTAACTATTTTAGATTTTTAATCCTTAAATAGCGTTGCTGCTTTATAACTTCAAGACGCAAGTTTTATTTGACTTTTATGTTTTTTTTTTTAGTATTAATGAATACTGCTATTAAAATTAAAGTTCTTTACAAACTGCCATGCTTTAATTCATATAAACAGAATAAATTTGTTAAACTGAGTAATTATTATTAAGACTTTATTTTTCGGTAAATAATTACTTTTTGTTAAAAATCATTAATATTATCCAGATGATAATTAATGACATTATTACAGGTGCTCCTAATTATGTTTATTAGAAATTTATTATAGGATTACATATTCGAATAGGAAATATTCTAGTCGAATGCGAGGAAGAGTTGTTAGTTGAAATGAGATTTTGAGGATTTATTGCAAAAGATTTTGAGTATTAATTGTTATTGTAAAAATTATTATTGTATATAATTTAGGAAAATTAAAATATCTTTGATATCGACGTCCACCATATTGGTTTCTTTGATTTGTTAAAGCAAAGGTAAGATGAAATTTTACGGTATATTGTATTTTAATAGGATTGATGAGTGTACTGTTACTTTTATTACCATTACTATCAGACCCCGGAAATGCTTCGTTATTGCTAGATTTGAGTATATATATATATATAGATTAAATGAACACGAAAGTTTGATATATATATCATCATATATTTATATATATATTTTTTATTGTATTTTTTTGTGTTATTCTTTGTAAATAACTTGTATTCAAATTATGTTGGTACGAGAACCTGCTAATAAGACTGATGTGTTAGCGGGACCCTATAATGTACAATTTCATGAAAATATATAAATAAAATAAAAAAATAGTAAATTTATTATTTAAATTTGTGAATTTGTTTAAAAATGCCAAAATTATGAATGTAGAATGACAAAACGTTTAGTTTGCTAGTATTTTTATTTTTTATGTGAATGTTTGGCTCATATCTATTTTGTGCTTGGTGACCGTGAACACCCCTAAGAATTAATAAAGTATCTCTTTAGAAACTCCAACTCACCAGAAAATTTTTAATATTCCTACCAAGTAAAGGTATTGTTTGACCAGTTACATAATATTATCCACCGCATAAAGGAACCCTATTATCTACGTGTCATTCATTATTGACTCATTCAAATGGAACGAAGTGTTCAATACCGATGATTGTAACCACGCCATTTATTATCCGATCACAAGATGTTTACTGTTCTTTTACGAAATCAAATCTTTGGTTTAATTTCATTCATAAGACATATAAAATTAAATTACAACTGGAAGAATTAAATCCCAGTATAAATAAAAATACTGGAAATAGATACCCAAACACGTAAATAGAAATTCCTATTTATAATATAAGTTGTATATATTATACATGTTTAAATTTTAAAACGTAATCAAACAAATACAGGATTATCAACGTTATCAGCAAGTGTCTAGAAGAGAAGATGTATTGCTCGGCTGTTTTTTGGATGTCCAGCAGGCCTTTGATTGGGTCTAGCTTCCTGGCCTAATCTATAAATTGGAAAGGACCTTTCTTCAACCGAATTACTTGATTCTACACACCTACATGGACGGACGTAAAATCAAGATTTTTCTGAATTCTTTAATACTGAAACGGGTGTTTTTCAGGGCTCAGTTCTGGAGCCAGTTCTATACTCGGTCTTCTCTGCAAACCTCCCGACTCCAGAGGAGATAGTTGCATCGTTTCCGGATGACACGGCGATACTAACTGTGGATCCTGATCCTAGGTCAAGATCGCTTTGAGAGGAGATACGGCGATTCAGTACAAGATATAAAATGAGAATGAACAAACATGTGAACTGGCTGGCGATTAGCCTTCTGAATAACAGTTAGGACATTAGGCGCCTAAAATGACTGCATATGTTAGATATGTAAGTTTACCGAGATTTGAGGTGAATCACATACCACGCAAATCATTTCGATCATTTTTAATATGATTCAAATCATGTGGACCTCTTTTAAAATACTGAATATAAAATTGAGTGTATTTTCTACAACCATTGCTATCCCAACTAGCTCAATGAAAATCATATAGAAAAGTTTTCGAAGTAAAATAATAAAAAAAAAAAAAAAATTCTGTTGTGTACTTTAAACAATCTATAAGTTTAGAATTATTAAGCTACTTTATTTGCGAGAAGTGTAAATCTAACTATTAACAGAAGAGTAACATACATTTTGTTAGTAATCCATAGATTTCCAGTAATAAAAAAGTGTGAAATCTTTGTGTAAAAAGCCAAATTTAAGTGTTTCTTTAATTTAATATATAGGAACTAAAAGTAAAGTTATAAAACAAATTTTAATTTTTTTCTGATATAGTTTCGGAGTAAAAACAAGAATTAAAAAAAAAATGGATACTTTGTACATTTTTGAAATTGCATTCTTTTCCTTTCTAAAATCAGCGCCAAGTTAAAGATTAGTAAACTGATTTTAATCCGGCCTGCTGATTTAAAAAAAAGAGAAAAAGAATAGAGAGAAACGTTGTAGAGTTTTAAAAACGATTAATTAAGGCTTTAGTGAACATGGAAAATTGTATTAATATCTCGTATAATTTACTCAAATATTATTAGGTAGGATTGTTTAATACTAAGTAATAGATAACTACAAATGAGTGAAAGCTATCAAATTGTTTAAATAAAGATGAGATCTTTGCTAAAAAAAAAAAATTTACTCCAGTTGTCTGGAAAAAACTTAAAACAAGATCAAAATCATTTCGTTTTGTGAATAGTTAAGGTTTGTGCATGAAAAGTAAAAAAACCCGGCGGATTGAGTTAAAAATGTATAAGTTAGTAAAATAATTTATTTTATATACATTTTACAAGAAAAAGACCCAGCGAATTATTCTTTGAATTTTAATGTGTTTTTTCTTTAAACAGAATTTTTTAAAAACTAATGCCTTGAGGAATTAAACTGCAAATACAAGGCACAGTTAAAAAATGAGAGCCCCGATGAATTATAAATAGTGATTGGCAACACTGATTGCTTCACCGATGCGCAGTAGGTTTTTAAGTAGTCTGTTAGGCATGTAACCGCCACACAGTTCATCGTTGTTAGCCTTTGCCAGACTGTGTTAAAATGAGTATCGTAATAACAAATCCCGCCAATTGTGATGTTCGTTCAGTGACTGGATTTCTAAACGCAAGACGACTTGCTACTGAAATCCACTGTTGATAGGGTAAAACGTATGGGCCTACCGCAGTGAATGAAGGAAAAGTAAGGCAGTTTAGTCGTGAGTTTAAGGAGGACAATTCAAGTGTTCACCACGAATAAAGAAGAGGCAGGCCTAGTGTTCGGACTGACGACATCGTTGAATGTGTGAACGAAAAAAGTGATAGAAAGTGATAGAAATTTACGATTAGCATTCTTTTTCTAGAATTTCCAGAAGTTTCAAAGACAACATTGTTGAAATGGGTGCCGAAAATGTTGACAAGTGCTCATAAAAATCACAGTATGAAATCTGCACGTACTTTTCTGGCAGCTTAAACTACGATGGAGATGGATTTCTTCGCGTATCGTCACTGGTGACGAAACGTGGATTTTTTATGTCAGTGCTGAGACGAAACAACAAGCCATGTTGTAGCTACATTCCGGTTCAAATAAATAAAAAAATCTGATGTGGATACCATAAATCTGATGTGAATTCCTTGTACACCTACTAATTTACATATACATATTTATTTTTTTTAATGAAAAGTACATAATATTTTATCTCATTAATAACTTCTGATATTTTCTCATTTTTTTTACAATGAGATGTTAATAATTTTAATAAATCAATATATTTAAATTTAAAAAAAATGTTAAAGAAAATAGATTAAGTTAAATTCTAACCGATATGCCTTTCCCTTGTAAGAACAAAATATTTCATTAATTAAAGTTTTATTTGGCTATAAATCGTGAACGGATAAAAATAAGTACCACTTATGATATATTGTTGAAAAGGTCGTAATGAGGGCTCACTATTGCAGTTAAGGAAAAGTCAAAAATTCAAATATTCTTGGATACTTCTAGTTCAGTCGATTACAATCAAAAGGGGAGGTGCACAACTAGATGTTCCACAAAATCAAAATAAAACATTTTCAAAACCAAAATTTTAACATTCTACGCCTAATCGTTTTTGAGTTGGGCAAGATACATAGTATTTACGTACAAACGTCACACCGAAACTAGTCAAAATGGATTCAGAGAAGGTCAAAATGGATATTTCCGTTTAAATCTGAAGACCGAAATTTTTCGCGATGCATAATTTCCTTTACTTTGTACAAGGAAGTAAAAATTAGTCAAAAAAAAAATTTAATTGTTTACAATCAGAGGTTAATAATTATTAATAAATCAATATATTTAAATTTAAAAAAAGGAAATGAAGTCTGATTCGAAACGATGTGCGTTCCCTTTCTGTAATCAAAATATTTTATTAAGTAAAATTTTATTTGGCTACAAATCTGAATTTAAGAAAATAAGTACTACTTATATCGTTGAAATCTCTCTATGAAGCTTGATTACTGCAGTTTTTGGACAATTTTGGTCCAGTCGATTGCAATCAAAAGGGGAGGTGCACTGCTAAATGTTACAACAGTCCTAAATCCAAAATTTTAACATTCTATGATTAATCGTTTTTGAGTTATGCAAGATACATACGTACGTACAGACGTCACACCTCAACTACCCAAGATTAATTCAGGGATGGTCAAAATGGATATTTCCGTTGAAATCTGAAAACCGAAATTTTTCGCGATCACAATACTTCCTTTTCTTCATAAAAGGAAATAAAATTCAAATAAGTCTATTCTCTAAGGAAAATCATGGCATCTGCATTCTGGGACCCAAAGGGAGCGCTTTTGATTGATTACATGAAACTCGGAACTTCCATTACATCACAAGTTTACATTGAAACACTTTTTAACCTGTGTCGTGCCATTCAAAACCGACGACGGTGAATGCTAAGATCAGGAATTGTTCTTCACTATAACGCATGTCCACGCACCGCTGCATGCACAACCCGGAAACAATTCAAAAATTCTGATGAGAAATTTTTGATCATCCTCTTACAGTACTGATCTTAACGCCCAGTAAGTACCGTCTCTTCCTATATTTCAAGAACTGATTTGCATCTCCGCAATTCAAGAAAAATGAAGTTTTGAAAATCTAATAAAAAGTGGCTAAAATCCCAGGCCGAGGAATTCTAAGAAGGTTTGAAGATGTTTGCTTCATGAATCAAAAGTGTGGAACGGAATAGTGATTATGTAGAAAAGTAGAGTAAATGTATGTGTATTTGAAATTTTTCATTTTTTCAACTTTTCTCATTTTGTTACCTATCGATCCTTAGTTTTGAACCGCGCCTCAACATTTACAGTTTATTTTTTTTAATAACTTTATATATTTATTTTGTTAGTTATTTATATTTTTTTAATTTAATTTGGATTATATTTCAATTTTCTAGAAATAAAATAATTCATCGATACACTAAGAAGAATACGGGTTTTCTTTCAACAGCTTTTTACTACCGCCTCTGATAACAATAATGGGAAGCCACCTTTCACCATTATTAAAAATAATAGTTTCATAAAAACATTCGATCTTAACTGACTAAATTAATTATATATTAGAACCATCATTGAGCAATTTTTATTTTAGACAGTTTATTGTTTAATATTTTAACAGTTGAAGTTTAACATAATTATACAATTAAAATGTAATAATATTAGAGTTGAATTTGGAAAAAGGTAAAATTATTAGCAAGTATGAAAAAAATATACGATGAACGCATAACTTACAAATATTAATTTCTCTGAAATAAAATTACTCTTGTCAATTCACATTATTCATCTAATTATGAAGAACATTTACAGTATTCTTTCGTCCTTCCATTTTGTTTAATAGATTTTAGTTATTAAATTACATACAGCACGTTATCCACTTATACGTGAAAAGTGGTCCTTCACTTTGAAAACCGTGAAAAGTATCATTTAACACATCATCACTATTATCTTTATGAAAAAGTTTTGAATTTATATTCTAAAATAATTCCTTTTAAGAAATTTTTGGTCTGTACACGAATAATTACTAGATTATTATTTCGCTTTGAATTACTAACAATCATTTTAACCGAAAAAAAGGAGATGCCCACCTCAGACGCTGCACAGAAGGAGCAACAGCTCCAACCGTACCTCATCTAGCCCCTTTTCTATCCCTATTCTAGACTATGGTTTAATCGCATTTACTTTTCTTCCTGAAACATCCTTTAATTTTACAATGTTAAGCCGTTATAAATTATTTACAGATAAAACCCTTATCCCGTAACTAGACAACACCTGGTTAGAAAGTAGAAAGAATAACAAGGTATACAATGAGGACATAGGGATATTTCAATCGGTATTTGACAAATTTGCAAATCCATTACTTTTCTAATATTACAGCATCACTCTCGCACTTCTAAAACGTTGTTTTTTTTTTTTCTTAATAAGCAAATCAATTATTCTCGTAACTACAGACCTGAAAAATTCTGCAAAAAACCAACAAATATTGTCACAAATAACATGAATCATTTTAACAAATGGTTTATGAAATCAAGCCACATTTTAAATACTTTCTGTATATTGAATTCCTGTGGGATATGTAAATGTAATCTTCATAAGCTTCAACTTTCAACAAAATAAAATATTTATTCACGAAACTACATGAAGCATTACCAAGCGTTCTCATCTTCCCTAAGCAGTGACTGACTCTCCTACAGCTTGTCAACGAATGGTATATAAACTCTCTCTCTCCCCCTTCTCTGACTCCCTCCCTCCCACTATCACTCTCTCTCTCACTCTCTCTCACTCTCACTCTCACTCTCACTCACTCACTCTCACTCTCTCTCTCTCTCTCTCTCTCTCTCTCTCTCTCTCTCTCTCTCTCTCTCTCTCTCTCTCTCTCTCTCTCTCACTCTCTCTCTTTCTTTCTTTCTTTCTCTTGCTTATTGTCAAAGAAGTGAACAAAGGAGACATTTAAAAAATCTATCAATAAGAACGCTTGTCACTGCTATCTTACTATGTTTGTTTAAACAATCCCCATCAGATCAATTGGGGCACTCCTGATAAATCATATATATTTCATCGTCAGACACTATGCAATGGAAACAATAAACTAAAATTAACATTGCATTCTCCATACAAACTAAATAACGGTACATTATGTACTTTTATTTCATTTATATGACCGACAATTTTCAAGTTTTATGGAAATGTAAAAGTAATGAACCTCCGGTCGTTGCAGCAGACCCATTTTCAATGTTTATTTTACCTAGAAATTTAAAAAAGATTTATATAAATGTAATGTTCCAGTCTACAGTCTCATTTACGATTAATTTTATACTACATCGTAGATATTTTAAAACTAATAGAGATGAATTTATGATTTTTACGAGATGTGATGCACTAATTTTTTAAGTTACGGGTCCAGCCTTTTTTTTTGTAATTGCGAAAAATATGGTTTTCAGATTTGAACGGAATCCATTTTGACTAGTTTCGGCGTGACGTATTTACGTACATACGTATTTGTCTCGCATAACTCAAAAACGATTAGCCGTAGAAAACTGAAATGTTGTATTTAGGACTGTTGTAAAGTGTAGTTGTGAACTTCCCATTTTGACTGCAATCGACTGGACCAAAAGTGTCCAAAATAGCCCAAGATCAAAGAAATTTGTATTTTGGATTTTTTCTTAACGGCACTAATAAGATCTCATTGATAGCTTTTCAACGATATATCATAAGTGGTACTTATTTTCATTGGTTCCAGAGTTTTAGCCAAATGAAATTTTAATTTACGTAATATTTGAATCTTACAAAGGGGAAGGCACATCCGCGAGAATCTAGTTTCCTTTTTTTAATTTTTTTTTTTTTTAATTAAAAATATTGATTTATTAATAATTATTAACCTGTGATTGTAAAAAAACCTCCTACAATAAATAATAATTCAATAATATCAACAAAAAAAGAAAAATATGAAAAAAAATCAAATATTATTAGTGAAATAGAATTTTTTTAAATGTGTATATGTAATTTAATAGGCGTACAAGGACGTAATGTGATGTCCATATCAGATTCTTTTCCTTCATAAAGATGTTTTCATGATTAATTAGCGGCTTATTTCCAATAGATTACAAATTTATTGTAAAGCTTATGGGCACAGTGCACAAGCTTCAAACTTAAATGGCGAGATTATTATGAAGAAAAAAATTTAAAGAGTATTTAAAATTAAAAAAACAAAATTCTAAAAGCATTTAAAGTTTAAAAAACATTTACTTGAGTAAGATAATTTTACAATCTTTGCGGGAGAAGCCAAATGTACAGTAAGTATCCCTATAAATTTTTAAATTTAATTTACTACTCAAATTCTTAGATAAGTTATAATATAATGCTTTAAATTTTATTATATTTCTGAACAAGATAAGAACAATAAATTTCCTTAGAAAAGAACCACTTATTAATGGTTTTCAATTGCATAGACTACTCATCAGAATAAAGAACATAACCACTACAAGAGCATAAAAAAACAATAGAAGTGTCTTTCAAAATCGCCTATACTGCACATCAGAGTGCAATGTATTCAACATTATTTTAAACCTTTGATTATCACGATGAAAAACAATGACGTTGGTTTTTAAATCTTTGATTATTATGATGCAAAACAATGACGTTGGTTGCATATCGACGCTTTCAGGATATGGCTAGATCAATTGTTTATTCTCTTTGTTTCATAAATTTTAATTGATTGGATAATTAAGTAATCTCATAGTAGATTAAACATTAATAACCTAATCTTTATTAATTAACAAGTTATACAAATTGATATGAGTAGAATTAGTCGTTATTTTAAAAGTATACACTATATATAATTCTATTTGCATTAATTAGTAATGCAGTAATATTATACTGTTTAGCAGTATAATCGTGTATGATATAACCTTACAAGTTTCCAAACATAACGACGGCATGAGATAAAGAAGAACGACAAGGCGCCGTCCACCTTTTGTCTAATAGATTTTACCGATGTTGAATTCTATTTGTATCTTCCTACTCAGTAAAATTACTCACTATCCAACTAACAGTGAGATTACGCTGCTATTATTATGATAGTTCACAAGCAATCCTTATGCAATTTACTTACCCCCTTGCTTAAGAAAACGATGTTAATCATACCCCAATATGGAAGGATGTGTATTTTAGAATGTGGATATGAAGTAAATAAGATGAACGAATAAAGGGAGATATGAGGAATTAATGAACAGGATTTAAGAAGAAAGAACATTTATGCGGAGAGTGCACAAAAGAAAAGGAAAGTGGTTAAAAGAAGGATAAAGTAAAACAAAACAGTTGTTTTAGAACCTCTTCGATTTTAAGACTCTCTAAGCAGCCTAGTAGTCATTATTATAAACGACAGCAGCTAGCAAATCAAATTATTGTTTATGTGACCCAATGCTTATCGCCCTGGCGGTTGACTTATATTCGTAATACCAAATTCCGTCCAATGAAAAAAGAACATGTAAACTTAACGACGAGATTAAGATTGGAAATTACAAGAGAACCAAGGAGAACGCTTTGGACTTCTCATTCGAACAGACAAAAGAAAGGACAGAAATGACGTGAGGGACTTGCCACCTGGCAAACACCAGCTAATGATGGAAGGTACTCAAAAAATTCTGTAATATCTATGGAAGAGATGGCCAATAACAATCCTCGTAGTCAATGAAACTCTGCCGAATTTAACGGGTTTGATGGGACGGCCTTTCATCCGGAGGTCCCAGGTTCGAATACTGGTAGACACGGTATTTTCACACATTACAAAATTGCCATTTTATCTCTTTCTTTGAAGCAATACCTGACGGTGGTAGCGAAGAAAAAATTATACCATTAGATATCATTCCTGGTTTAAAATAACAATCTTCCTGCCACCCTGATAATTTATTGTCTTTAGAGTAAGCAATCAAATTAAGGGTCGAAAATCAAGTAGAGAATAATCAAAATTTCGTAAAATGTAGAAAACTATCTTTTAAAAATACATGCAGGTTATTGTTTAATTCTACATAAAATATTTTATTTAAATACAAATCTGGTTGTTATTTAAGATAAGAATTAAATAGAGTTGCTAGGAGATCCTCAAAAAAGATATAAACGAAAAATTAACGATTTAAAAAAGGCAAAACATAACTTGCTTATCATTAAAGTAATAAATCGCTGTTGCCTCAACTAAATAAATGTTAAATTAGCAGGCAGTAGAAACTTTGATTATCCCCTCCTTGTTGGTGACCGCTCTTATTACAAAAATTATCAGATCATACAACCGCATCGCAACACCTGCTCCCACAATTTAAGGCCTTGCGCAAGCAGTAGTTCTAGCTTGGCTCGGGAAATAATTGACTATATTACATTAAAATTTATGTTTCAATTGATTTATAGGTAAAATATTTTATAAAATACTTCTCCATTATACAGCTATAGGACCGAAGTCACAGCCGTGTTAATCTGCTGACATAAGAATATCGAGAAGAAGAATGGGCTAATTTATAAAATTAAAAACAGCTGTCACAGCGATCATGTTTTATCTGAACGTCAACCGATACATGTTAATGAAAGGAAAATATTCTTCAGGTGGTACAGCTTAGTTCTACAACGAGCACGCGAAGAATTTCTGTACGAATCAACAATTCACTAATTACAGTATGGAAGATGCTCACTGACTGCGTCTTTATCATGTTCAGAAAGTTCAACACCTTCAGTTTGGTGACCATGCCTGACGACTACAGTTTTGTCAATCAGTTAACAATATTTACCACTTAATTCCGTTCATATTACTTTCAGCAGAAGCTACTTTTATCCGTAATGGCATAAACAGACGGAATTCATATCGGTGGTCTGAAGAAAACCCTCACGCTTTGGTAATTGAAATAAATCTCCAGCAACGATTTTCGGTGAATGTTTGGTGTGACATTATCGAGAACCAATTAATAATAGGACCTTTCATACCAGAAGAAAGTGTCACGGGGAGAAATTTTTAAATAATAGATTTCTTACAGTTGTTGAAAATTTCTCATTGGCGAAATGAATTGAAATGTGCTATCCACATAAAACAATTCTTAGATGAAAAATTTACTGGTAAATAGATTGGTCGTAGAGGGCAAGTAAATTTGCCACCTAGATTACAGAGCTTTACTTCATTAAATTACTGTTTATGGAGATGGATGAAATACGAGATACACAAGCAAACAGTGGACGCATGTGATGAATTGATCGCTCGCATTCTCAATGCAGCAACCCTCATCAAGGAACGCGAAGATACATTAGGTTGGTGCCACAAAATATAACAAAATTAGTTGAAAACACAACGATGTCAGTGGTGGAACTTTCGAGCAATTATTGTAAATAAATATATTATAAACCAAAATGAGTATTTTTTTAAAAGTATGTTATATTTCAAATGTCTAAATTTATTTTCCTAAAATCGTTTGTTTTTAATTTTTACAGATTCATAACATTCTTCAGCTGAGTTTTGTTCTGTTTTTTTTTTTTTTTTTAACAATACAAGTTGATTTTTATCTGTAATTTTTTCAGAATTAAATATTAAGTTTTAATAATAAAATTTAGGCATTCATTAGTCATTCAAGAAAGTTGTATTACTTAAAAGGTAAAAAACCGTGTTTTTCGTCAGCGAATTTTTGTTTTATATGGATATCATGAAAATTACGGGAGATGCAGTTTTACCTGTTTTATTCGAATTATCAGGTCAAAGGCATAAAAAATCATCAAGTTTATCCCTTGTAATAACGGCTTAAATGACCTCATTTCACCGGGGGAATTGAAATTCGGGGCCAGATTTTTCGCCAGCCATAACTCGACAACAAATCGATATTTTTTGTATGAACATTATTCCTTACTAGCAGACCCGGCAATGCTTCGCTATTGCTAGATTTGAGTATACATATATTAAATGAACACAATTCAAAGTTTGATAAAACATAAAAACAACTGCATATTACGGAACTTCACAAAATTTAACCTTTCATTTTTTCCGTTTTTCAGTTTTCCCTTTTTCCTTTCTCCTTTGCCCCTTTTCCCGCGTGTAAATCGGTCCAGTACGTTTTTAGTCTACAGCGGACAAACATACGAACATAGCCTTTTTATATATGTTGAAGGAGAAAGTCTGTTTGTTTATTTCTAACCCCGGTGCCACCAAGCGGGTCCATTTTTCGCAAAAATATTTCGTTTCACGTAACTAATATATATTCTGAATATGAACCAAATCGTACCATAAATACAATTTTTCGATATATCTCGACCCCCAGCGTCACCTAGCGGATCCAAACTAATTCAGAAACCTTCGTGAGCGTGCGCACAATAACTTACCAAAGTTTCATTTCAATATCAATTAATTGTATAGGAACGCATACGGGGCAAAAAAAACACTCCTTTTATATATATATATATATATATATATATATATATATATTAGGCTGACCCGGCAATGCTTAGCTATTGCTAAATATATACGAGTATACATATATTGATTAAATGAAAGTTGATAAAACATTAAAAAATGAACATTACGGAATTCACAAAATTTATCCTTTCACTTTATCCCGTTTTCCCTTTTCTCGTAATCTCCATTTCCCTTTTCAACTATTTCCCCCTTCCCATTTTCACAATTTCTAATTTTCCTATTTCCTTTCTATGTTTTTCTCTTTTTCCCCTTTTCCCTATTTTCCTTTTCCAGACTATAGCTGACACATATATGAACATTGCCTTTATATACATAAAAGAAGAAAGTCTGTATGTTTGTTTGGTTCGTAAATATCTCAACCCCAGCGCCACCTAGCGGATCCAAACTAATTTATAAACCTTCGGGGGCGTGCGCGTAACGAATAGCCAAAGTTTCATCGCAATCGGATGAATGGTATAGGAACGCATGCCCAAACATTAATTTTTATATATACATAAGATAAGATTTCAAGCTCTAGAATCAGTTTCCAAATTATTTCCCTTTTTTCCAGAATCATTCTGTATATTAGCTTTAGGGAATTATTATTAGTTTACTTATTAGCTTATTAGGGAATTATTATTAGCTTTAAAAAATTACTGCTATTTCCATAAATACAGGCACGAAACTAAGAAAAAATTGTGGTCGTAATAATATAAATTTGTGAAATCTAAGCAATATTTTAAAAAATATTCAGTTTCTATATAAATTTTTCCAATGTTATATAGGTTTAACTGGGGAGGGTTTTGTAAGATTTATGTTGTAGCAGATTTCTTTCTGGTTTTAATCTAATTTCAGAATATAGATTGAAAATTAAACGAATGTTAATCTATTTGTTTACGTAAATTATATTAGAAATACAATGGTATTAAAAGAATACCTTATAACTTTTTTTGTAAAATAATTAATATTATTACAATGAAAAACAAAAAAAAAAATCGTTTTATGACTGAGAGAAGAAATACTTTTTTTTGAAATGAACCCGAAAAATTTTAAACACGATTCGTTTCTTAAAAAATATTAATGCATATCGGATATATTTTTCAATTTCAAATGATTAATGGGAAATGCATCTAGTGGAGAATAATTCTTAATTTTTTCATTCATTATTAGATTAGGTACTAATCTGATTAGATTAAGTTATCGTGTTTCCTGAAAGACTCATTAGAGAAAACTAAAATCCAGAAAACCAAAATTCAGATGAACTAATTTCTAATGTGTAGTCTTTGTTATCCTTGTGTTTAATGTTACAAAAATATAACAAGATAATACAATTGTATTACATAATTTTACATGACAAAATCTTGGTTTGTGTAAATTATATTAGTTAAATTTAATTAAACTTACTATTCTCTTAACTTAAAACTTAATCAAGTTGGTAATGAAGAAGGAAACTTACGTGACAGTTGTAGATAAGTAGTACTCTGTTCAGTACACCTGAGTTCGGGTATATTACAATCTGTAATTTAATTTTCATTTACTGTATACATTAAAGTAATAATTTTTTTAAATATGTATATATGTTAGTTTTTATATATTTTAATATAAATTTTAAAATAGTTACATTAGAAATTTCAAGAAATAATTATAAGTATTGTATTTAGAAGTTAATAATTATATAACCTGTGGTAAAAATACGTATAATTAATGGTAAAAATATGTATAATTAACAAAAGTAAATACTGAAAAGCAAATACTGAGTTCTGCTACTCATTAATTTTCCAAATTAAGAAGCCCCGTACCATAAAGGATAATTGTGTATTTTTATGTAGAAATGAAAATGACAAAAAAAATTCATCATTTGTAATTAATAAAATACAGTACAAGCAACCAGATTTCTATCATTCGACACTCAGATTAACCTACGCTTGATCGTTCCTTCAGCATTTTATAAGGTTACATAAGCAAACACTGGTTTTGGATGTGTTTGTTTCAGTTGCTAAAGAAACGTTAAGCCACACTAAATTGTGTATAGAAAGTATATACTACCTACAGTCAAAAATAAACTAGTTATAGATGTATAGATTAGCTCCTTTCCCTTGAATAAAGATTTCAGTATATAAACTACGTATAATATGGTTTTTCATGACATTTATTATTTTCTTACAAAAGTAATAAGTACAAAGGATATCTCTAAGTAAAGACCGCTGGGAAATTTCTCTCCTTAAGATTGGCGAACCTATGTAATTCATGGTCACGCTAGTAATGTACACACTGCATTGTTGTCTGTAAGTTGTCGCGTTGAACCATCAAAACCTTACGCCGGCTGAAATTCATAGACAGTTGGTTGCTGTATGCGATGATAATGTAATGAATGAAAGACACGTCCGAAAATGGTGTGAAAGGTTTAGAAATAACAGAAGTGATGTGCATGATGAAGAACGTTCGGGAAAGCCCATGATAAGAACCGAAGACTTGGTGAAACGTGTCGATATGAAATCAGAAACGATCGTCGCTCAACGATTTTCGGCTGCTTTGGAATTTTTGATGCGCTACACAGAAAAAGGTAATGAGTTCTTTAATTCGATTGTTACTGGCGATGAAACACTGATTTTGTATTACACAGTAGAGAGAAAACGGCAGTGAAGTGAATGGCGTCATTCTGAATCACCAATCAGACTTAAAAAGGTCAAACCACAGCCATTTGGACGCAAACTGATGGCCACAGTCTCTTGATTAAAGCTAACGAATTAACTAGATTTGTAAAAGGAATATGTTTATTCTTACCGCGATATATGTTTGACGATAAGTTTGAAACTTAATTCCATTAGTAATAATAGAAATAATCTGTGGTAATTTAGTTCCCATGTTTTTTTCTACTAACCTATGCAAATTTATTCATACGTAATATTTGCCAATAAAAATAAATTAAGAAAAACCAAGATTTTTTTATTAATTCAAACCATTTTTATTTTTTTGTTTAACCTCCGGGACCAGGTATTGATTCAGAGGACCAGATGAATGATTTTTAGCGTGTTTGAAAATGCAATATGCCTGAACGGGATTCGAACCCGAGACCTCCGGATGAAAGGCCGAGACGCTACCACTTGAGCCACAGAGACCAGCACTTATTCATAACTTAATATGATTTTACATCACTATGAAATAATTTCTTTTTTAAATCTAAAAGTATGTTAATCAAGCTACCCAATACAATATTATTTTTCATTTTCCGCGAACAGCTTTCCAGTTATTAATCAATCTTCAAGCAACAGATTTTAATGAGGGATTATTGTTTTTAAAAATCAAAATCAATTGCTCTGTTTTTTTTTATATATAAATTGAGTAAACAAGATTTTGAATAGAAAAGGGAAAACTAGTCGTTATTACATCGGAATGATTTCAAAAAAGATAATTTAATATCACTTCATTATAACATATAAGGTAGTTCTACCGTAACTGTTAAAATTAGGAATAAGCACTATCCTCTAATAAAATACCATTATCTACGTACAAATTTCGGATTGTTGCTGATAATAAATACGGAGGTTACAAGATTTCTTGTGAGTCACTGAACTCCCATCTGTGTAAAACATTTAATCGAATTTCATTTTCAAAATTAATCCATACAATAGAAATGGTTGTTTTTAATTACTATAATAAGTTTTTAGCTTAACATATCAATAATTTACTTTTTAGAAATTAAACACATAACTTGAACATTTTTAAAGTAAAATAGCGTTAAACGAAAAACACTAAAATTCCACAAGAAAAATTAAAAATATTAATTTTTTAGGCAATTTGTGACGCATATTTTCCAAAAAACGTTTTTGGGGTTTACAAAATAAATTAAGTCAGACATTGATAATTTTTTTTCTTAAATTTTTAATCAATTATTTGAAGAAAAAAAATCGGTAGTTAAGTGAAATTACATTTGATGATAAAAATATTCCTTTCGACACCTTATTGTTACGAAAAACTTAATATTTACTCAATACAATAGTTGGATATGAAAAAAAGTTTCACATGTTTAGCATACGACAAGCCCCCATCATCTTATAATTCCAGCAATATTTTGATCATCCCTTGCCGTAAGGTTTGGTCATATCAAAAATTATTTCAGCCAAAGTGTTAAGTGTTGTTTAGAGGTCTAACGACCACTTTAAACCGATTCGATACTCTGCCTATTAAGAGAGGTATGATTATTTTTGTCTTCGAAACCCCATTTTTTCCACTCCCTGGGCCAATGGTTGATGATAACAAAAAACTTTACTTAGTTAAGTTTTAGTTTCTTATCCAAAAAAATAGTAGGAACTTTAAACGATTTCGAAGTTTTACTTAATAAGAAATTTATAGCGATATTTTGTTTTTTCTGTTTTTTTTTTTTTTTTGTTTTGATTATTCCTTGCCGTAAGGTTGGTCATATCAAAAACTGTTTCAAACATAAGTTTTAGGTAATATTCAAAGTACTAACAATCACTTTAAAGCGATTCGATACTGTGCCTGTTAAGGGAGTTTTGTCTTCGAAACCCCATTTTTTGCACTCCCTGAGCCTTGGGATGGTGATATAAAAAAGCTTTACTTAAATAAGTTTTAGGCCCTTATCCAAAGAAAATTAGGAACTTTAAACGAATTTGATATTTTACTTAATAGGAAATTTATAACGATTTTTGGTTTTTCGAAAAAGCCCTCACACTTCCAACCCCATGGTCCGATTTTGCCCATTAACGAACTCAACCGAGATTTTGGGTCCTTAAGTTTTATGTATCATTTGAAAGTGATTGGCGCAAAATTATGGTAGTTATTGTGTCCACATGAAAGTAAAATATACATGTAGATATATATAAACTTTTGAACTGACGGTGGTTTTGGGATCTGGAGGATGTGAAACGCGTAGATATGTCGAAATTTTCGGTAGTCGAATCATGGTACCCATTACAATAGGTAGCTTTCTTATGAAATCTACCTAACAAAATATTTTGGGTTAAATAAAACCACTTTTAATTTTTGACCCTAATTATGGCCAGGTTATTAAACGTCAAATTCGTCGTCAAAATCGATTCAAGAAGTATAGTCAGTCATCGAGACCAATGATAAAATACTGTTTATTGAAACCACTATCTTTATAGATTTCAGTTTTTTTTTTTTTTTAATTTATTATCATATTATTATTTTTTTTTTCTTGTAGTAAGAATAAAAACAATAATCACACTCATCTGAATCGTGTTTCCTGAATTCTATAAAATATTTTGTTTTTCATCCATACAATAATGCTCGTACATTCTTATAGCTTCAGTGAAATTATAGGTGGTTGTGCAACCGTAGACTTGCATATTTACTACTGTCATTAACTAACCTTAGTTTTATTTATTAATATATCCTTTTGCATGCCTCAGTAAATGTAACTTGAAATAATAAATGCATATAAACGCAATTGCTAATATTATATGAAATGAAGGTCAAATCCAACTTAGTACTACATGCGATCGTACTATCATTTTGAAATGATTTGCTCAGTATTCTAGAAACAAAAAGTAAATAACATAAATTTTATAACTTCCTCTCATGAAAACATTAATAAAAAAGTTTGTTTTTTTGTAAATGTCTTGATGTGTGCTTTTATAGTAAAGAATATTATGGACTTCAGAACTTATGTTAGAGATATATTTATATCAGTTCATAGAAGATTTTTGTGTAAAACAAAGAGTTTTTTGGTGGTCTATTAAATAAAGATTGATTATATTACTTAATGGTTTAGATTTCTGCTTTAAAATAATTTATTCATAGTTAATGCAATAAATTATTTACTAACTATAAATAGTATAATTTGTTGTTAATAAATTATTTATTTAATAATGCTTTAAATTATTTTTCATAATTAAATTTTCAAAATTTCTTGATAAATTTTACGAACATGACCAATTAGCTGGACTGAATCGCCTGATGGTCGTTACATGCATGGAAGTTTTCCAGATGTGAGAAGTATGCAAGTAGTTAGGTGGATTTCCCCCATTTGGCAAATTACACAGTTTCTTTCTAGACATTTTACTACTCGGGATAGGTTTGGTTTGATTAATCAGGCTTGTTTCCGAAATGTAGATCCACTGATGATGTGCGCCATTTCTTATAAGTTTTTCCAATTTGGTACGAAGCTGAAATACCAAAGTAGGAAGTGGGTTTGTGAGGATCAATTATGGTTTTGATCAGCAAGTTAATTGAAACACCGGAAAGGAATGGAACATAATTGCTGGCTTCCTTAAATTTTTAATTTCCTTTTATCCTGTGAAGGATAGCTGAGCGAATTTGATTCTGTAATAGATGTATAGATAGAATAGTAACCCGGGAGGCTAAGGACCGCCTTAATGCTTACTTACTGGATGCTTACTACGCCAAAGTAGGCGTTTTGGCATCGAGCACCGGTTAGCTTAGATATTCGCTGGTAGGATGAGATGAATGTGTGGAGAATTCAATGAGAGCGAACCAGAACATACAGAGATAGGTATGCTTTCATTAGAGGCTTATTAAATTTGAGAATCTGTTTCTTGATTTTTAAGTAAATCAAGAGAACTTTGAGTAAATTGAATTGTAGGAAAAAATTGTCGATGGTGCGATCAGCACTTGTTCTGTTGATATAACGATAGTATTTTTGGTCGTTAAAGACTCAATAAACTAATGATCTAAGTGGATAGTCTAATTGAAGTTAACTATAGAAAGAGTTCTGTGTGAAACCTTCGGTGTTAGAGGAAGGCTCTGGAATCTCTTTTCCGCAAATCGGTTAATTTGATGGTTGAGGGTTGTAAGTAACGGTAGATGGTCGTGGTTGGAAGAGGCCATACGAAGGCGACAGTAGGTTGTGTAAATACACTGATAGAAATGTCTGCCGAGGCATTTGCATTTGGCAGAGGCCAAACTGATGACTATGTTGTTTTATCAAGTTTTGCGGATGTAAAAAACGACCTTCGGTAAAGCCCTTCCAAGTTATGAAAGGAGGGGGTGGTGTGGTGATCGGGATCCTCACAAAGCGGGTGTCTTCCGCTACGGAGGTCAGGATGACCAATTTTTGGGAATACATATTTAAAATTTTATACGTTTAAACAACACTTTCTTAAATCTTCTAATATAAAAAACTAAAAATTTTAAGGTACGATATTGTAATGTGTACATTTTAAGTACAACCGTTCTTGTATCTCAATTTTTTGAAATTCAGTGACGATAAAAACAGTTTATACAAAGAGAATAATCGTGAATAACAAATTGAATAACTGTGTAACCATGAAATTTTTATGGTTTATTGTCCGTACATCGCATTAAAGTTATAAATTTTTAAAGAAAATCAGGTATGCAGATGGGTAACTCTCGTTAAAGCTACAATAAAGTTAAATACGAGTACATAGTCGAGAGAGTTTCATAACCATCACGTTTCTAGCTTTATTTGTTTCTTAAATGTTGTATGGAAATTTTTAAATCTTATTATTTAAGTTCTGAAATTATCTTTCAGCGTGCTTTTAACGTAATTTAGCTTCAGAATAAAATAAAAAACTATTTAAAAGTGATTGGATAGAAATTTTGTTGTTTAGATAAAATATTCTTGTAGAGTAATCTGAAGACGGCGTGAGTATTTATGCATAATAAAAATCTAACATCCCCTAATTAAATTATCAATGTATGTAAAGTATTGCTACATGTCAGAAACAAATAAATTAATTTTTTTTATATTTTTGTTTTCAGTTTTTCTATGAGAGTAACAATGTCCACACCTAATATACAATTAAATGTTTTTTTAACACACAAATTTGATGATAGATATCACAGAAACTGGAAGTCAGATTATCATAAAGCATACAGAAAAGTTCGCACGTTAAGTTTATTGATTTCATTTTTAAAGATTATACAAAACAACATCCTTTAAAAGAATTTTTATATAAATTAAAAAATTTTAAGGTTTTAAAGGGCTGATTATGAAGGCCTTACACTCTTTTTTTTGTTAAACCTACGGGACCACCGTTAAGTAGCATTTCAGAGGATGAGATGAATGATTAGTAGCGTGTGTAAAAATGCCATGCCTGACCGGGATTCTAAGCCGAGACCTCCGGATCAAATGAGGCCTTACACTCTGGCTGATTATAACTTACGAAATACATAACCAGATTGTTTATAAATTAAAAGCGTTTCATTTGAATATTTAAATAAATCAACCTTGCCTAATAATATTTAATTTTAAACTTTATCATTTTTTATACTTTTCATAGAGTTGATATAATTGTATTTATAACGAGTGTAGTGTTCGGAGAAGCTCAATGTTAATTTATTTACGAATCCATTTAAAAAATTAATTTTTATGATTAATAAAAAAAAAATTTAATTTATTACGACATTATGGATATTAAATGAAATTGAACACACTGAAACAATATTCAACTTTTAAATCTGTTAGAAATCATTTTATTTTTATGACTGAAAGAAATCTGCCAATAATAAGCCACTATCTAAACTTCGTCTATCATGTAATAACTAATGAAAAACTGGAATAAAACATACGATCCCTTGTAATGCCAACACAAAATGCCCCATATTTCTTCAAGTTATAAGTATGTCACATTTTAACAAAATGCATAAAATTAAAAGTATAAAATCCAATACTTCAAGATTCAACAAGTGCACTTTAAAAATATAAAGATTTACGCTTAAGAAGTTTGAGAAATCTATTTACGGTTTTGCGAGTATTAGTAACCAAAATTCTAAATCAGATATCTTATGGGAATTACATATTTTCAAATTAATTGCCAGAAAAGCTTACTTTCACACTATTCCAAATAGAATATAAGAAAAATGTTTAAAGACGGTCAACGTTAAGCAGACAGCAAATATTTTTTTTAATGAAAATCTAAGAGATCCTTTTTGAATCATTTTTTCTCAAACTCAACTGCAGATAATGTTTAATCGATTACTATTTCCTATGATGCCAGTAGGGAAACTGAGCTTGAGATTCTGTTGTTTAACAGTATATTCCTCTCATTAAAGAGGAGAAAAAGAAAACACTTCACTCCTCATTTCTATTTTGTTTGTTAGACTTGTTTTTACATATGGATGAACAATTTTTAGGAGAAAATTGTTTCATATTAGGTCATTTAAAAGCTTTGTAGTTATTATATTTAACTAATTAATGTTACCAGAATTTAAAAATTAATACAGCTAAGTGAAAAAAATTCTCATAATTCTGTTTGTGTGGCTGTTTCACAAGATTGTAGAAATGCTATTGACTAACGAGTTAAGAAACAGATTCATCCAATGCCGTCTCCATCAATCTGCAAAAAGTTTATAAAATTTATTTACTTTGTTCAGCGAATATTATCTCTGATTTTGTTATTAAAGTGTTATAAGCATTTTATACGTAAGTCAATATGAACTTCAGCTAATTTTTACTCCTACTTTATCTACGGCTCCTGTAAACATTTCTTAAGTCAAAATGTAGTTCAAGTAAACACAGAACATTCTTCAAGTCTGATTAGTGAATCAGACTTGAAACAAACATTATTTTTCTTTAAACAGGTTAACTTATCTTATTTTTAACAAGATCTTAGTTTTTGTAAAAGTTCACATTTCCACCAACGTAATTAACAAATCAAATAAGTTATATGTGAAAATTTATTTTTTTTTTTAAGTTTTTTATTGATTTAAAAGTAAATAACGTTACTACTGTTTATATTAATTAAAAGTTTTAATGAATCAAAAGTTGATATTCATTAAAAGTTTAATGTGTGTGAAAGTTTAGATGACTAAAGGAAAAAGTTTGTTGTGGTAACATTTTCGAATATACCTTGTTTCTGGTGGTATAAACCTTCAAAAATTCCATTTGTTTTACCTCACATATATATATGTGTATATATATATATATATATATATATATATATATATATATATATATACACATATATTCAGTCTTTAACTACATTTAATTACTTTGTAAATTAACTTACATAAATTTTTTTGTAAAATGTATTATATTACATACCAAATTGATAAATCTGATAGTTTATTATGAAAAATTAATTTATTAAATTTTAAAATGTCATATTCTGTTGTTAATTAATTCCAACTACAGGTAAACTTTCTTGAAGTGCCTATTACACTTTATTTTTAGGTAATGAGATCAGCTAAAGGGATATTGAAATAATAAGTAGAAACAAGGATTCCTGTCATTTTATTTTATTTATCTATATTAGATTTCGGAGTATAGAAATATAAATCTATCTTACACTTTATTTATTACACATAATGATTACGCATAATAAATAAACAATAATATCTGTTTATCACTGAGTTCGTAATTTATTTTTATTTCATTGTAATTTTTTTGGATTCATTAAAATGCAGATAATCATATATAAGTTATAAAACTCTTTAATAAAAAAATTTATATTTAGGAGCTTTCTCCTAAATATAGATTCACCTTTTCCCGCAGAAAAATTAAAACATTATTTCTAGGTTAATTTATTACATAAGGCATTAATGTATATATATATATATATATATATATATATATATATATATATATATTATATATATAAATAAATAAATATATATATTTATTTATTTATTTATTTACTGGCACATACATACATATTACTTTACTGGCACATATTTCTAGAGCTATGGTTTAAGATCGAAATTTCGGTAATCAGTCAAAAAATGGGTATGGTTTTTTACGTTCGTTTCTCGACGTTTAATGACCCAGGGCCTTCAAAAAAAAATAGGGGGTAACGTTTGTTTTGTAGATATGTTTGCGTGTTTGAAGCTTCAACAGGATAAACCGATTTTGATCAAATTTGGCAGACATCCGTGTCTATGAGGCGATTTGTTGATAAATTTGAAGTAAGTATCTCTAACGACTGAAGTAAACAGTTTCTTTGAGGTTTTATCAAAATTTTGCAAACTTAACCCCACTTTATTAATCTAATATATGCGTATATTATGCAAAACATGCTTATCTTACCATTAAAAAAAAGAATATTTTGTGATCGCGAAAAATTTTGGTTTTCAGTTTTCGACGGAAATATCCATTTTGACTAGTTCTGGCGTGACGTCTGTACGTACCTATGTACGTATCTTGAATAACACAAAAACGAGTAGCCGTAGAATGTCGGATTTAGGACTGTTGTAACATCTAGTTATGCACCTCTCGTTTTGATTGCAATCGACTGGACCAAAAGTGTCCAAAAAAACCCGAAATAAAAAAAAAATGGGATTTTAGACTTTTTCGTAAGTGCAGTAATAAGCGCTCATTGAGAACTTTTCAAAGACGTATCATAAGTAGTACCTATTTTTATTGGTTCCAAAGTTATAACGAAATAAAAGTTTAATTAATGAAATATTTGGATCTTACAAGAAGGCACACTGTTTCGAATCCAACTTTATCTCCTTTTTTTTGTTTTTTTAACTTTTTTTAATTTAAATATATTGATTTATTAATAATTATTAATCTCTGATTGTAAAAAAAATTACAATAAATAATAATTCAATAATATATATAATAATATATATCAGAAGTTATTAATTAAATAAAATTTATGTACATTTCATTTTAAAAAAGTGTGTATATGTAATTTAATTGGCGTACAAGGAAGTCATGTGGGTTCAAGATCAGATTTTATTTTTGTCTTACTAAGCATAGTAGTACATGTAGCAAAAAAAAAAAAAAAAAATGGTTTGCGGACAATATTGGTGGTGGGGGAGCTGATTAAAGTTTAGAAATATAAATTGTTTGAATTTTTAAAAACTTTTTTCATGTACCATTATTTTTCCACTACATAATAATAAATAAACAATGACAGGAACGAATAACAACTTTTTCTAGCTGTTTTTGTTATATGTTTTTTAGAATTAGCTTTCGCCCACTTCATTGCATACGGATGGACAGCATAATTTACAATCCTAACAATTAGATCGTTCAGTCACTTTCCGTGATCATTTTTCTATACCTTCTTTAAAACTATATTCAGACAGATGCTTCCTACACAAAACCATGTATTTTGGAGTTCTTGGCCGAGCTATTACTATTACATTTTCTATCATCACCCACTATCTTAGGCGAAATTAGTTTATGACCAAGATGCTAATTACACTTCTCGAGCCATAATTTAGATGTATTGCTGGATTATTCATCATAATCACCCAAGTGTTAAAATATTTTAGTTATTTTTTTTACAATACAACCGTTATTTGAACAAGTC